>NW_027053700.1:0-24000 GCF_011386835.1 Chrysemys picta bellii | reverse complement strand
TGCATGCAGCTCGAGGGCAGCCCTCTGTTCTGCACGGGGGCAGAGTTCACTGCTGGAGCTTGGCAAATAAATAATGAGCTAGCAGTAATCAGTCCCAGTACTAATCATCCCGGAATCTCCCAGAGACTGGAATGACAGGAGACAGTGTTCCTGAATCAGGACCAGTTTGGTAAATGCTGGATCTCCGTGAGGTCCTTCCATCCCCAGTGTGAACACAATACTTACAAGCCCTGATACAAACACTAGACCCGGGTGACGGTCAGACCCCTGTATTTCTAAGGCTCCAGCACTGGTGGAGGTGATGATGCCCCCAGAGCCTGTATTTCTCTGGGAATATCTGGCTGCTGGAAGAGGAAGGGCAGTTTCTATTTCTCTCCACCACACACTGCTCTCCCTTCTCTTTCTTACCCTTGTAGTGAAGTCATTGCTTGGAGCAGGCAGAACAATACAACACTAGGGATGACTGACTAGACCAATACCTGGGTTGGAATGGGAGTCCTATTTGTGGATCCTAGAGCCTGGTTCTCATTACACTAAGGCCTCTTTCCACTGCTCTGGCAGGTACATCTCTCTCAGGAACCATAAGGAGGAATGGGGAGGGAGTAAAATGGGGCCTAGGTGTGGCCACGCCTCTGCACCCAGAAGTGTGCAAAGGAGACACCCCCACACACACTCTGGGCCCAGCTGGTGCCTCTCCACAATAGGGCCCTGCTCTTGGAGAGCCCGTAGGCATTACTGTAATAAAAATCTTAAATAACAGCTAGAGACTTACATTGTTTCTAAATGAAAGCTTAGATGCTGCAGAACAAAAAGGCATTAGAAAAAAGAAGCCAATATGCCAGGCCACCGCGGCCCATCCCACGCTGAGCCCTGGTTTAGTCCAGTCTAGTTTTAAATGTCTTTAGCCAACGTTTCTCAAACAGTGGGTCTTGACCCCAGATGATTACACAGAGCAATCAAGGGAGTCAGGAGGCATTGAAAATTGTATTATAACCTAAAGCAAAAATAATCTTGCTCCCCCACTCCCTGCACACCTTTACCCTTCAAGGTCAAATATTCTTGGCCAACCTCTCACAAAACACGTGCAGGTGAATTCTGTAGGGCTAACGTTGTTAGCAATGACACATTTCTAACTCTTATAGTGAGTGTAAAGGCGAAATTCTTTGACTTTGAATAAGTGGCCAACCTGAAAACCACAGACTTAAGCAATGGGGCTTCCACCACTTCCCTTGGGAGGATGTTATCCTGGCTGTTCCACCCATCACGAGCTCCTAGCTGCTTTCCCATGCTGCTGACGGCGGCAAAGCAGGATATGTGAACTGAATCCTAATTGCAAGAGCATCAGCCAGTCCTATTCAGCCATATTTGGCTGGCTAATGTTCATGCTGTCGGACAAATCTATTATTTGGTTGGCCCTATACAGTACAGCGAGTCCTGGTATTTCTTTGGGTCTGTGCTCATTCATGTCCAATCGGAGAGCACAAGATATTTATTGCGTAATGAATCAATAACATTTATCCAAGAAATAAAGGGGGCAGAGGATGTGACTGGAGTCAGGAGAACTATCTTCTATTCCCAGCATTGCCAGTGACCTGCTGTTTGACTGAGCCAGTCACTTCACCTCCCTGTGCCATGGTTTCTCCGGCCATAAAAATGGTGGTAATAATACCGGCCCACCTTTAAAAGCCATTTGGAGATCCTCCACTGAAAAACTCCATAGAAGTGCAAAGGAGTCTCATTCTGGGTCTCTCTTATTTTGTTTTTGTTTTTTAAGGAATCCCCAATTTGATTCTGATTTTGATCACCCCAATCTCTCTTGCTTTGAGAGTCAGTGGCTTATTTCACCAGCATCACAGTTTCCTTCACTTCTCCCCTGCTCAAGCAGGATATAGATGTCTAGCCCTATTCAAAACAAACGGTAGGAATCAAACCAATCAAGCCAACAAACAAAAGATAACCCTACCCAGAGCAGAGATAGCTTACCCCAAAAAGGGAGATGTGCCAGTGACGCCAAGCTTTCCACTAGGAACTTCGCTATTGCTCATTGATTTTAGCTGGAAGGAGCCCAGATACCACGGTGATGGGCAGCAGTATACAACCCCAAGACAGACAGACCATGTCCTTTCTTTGGTTTAAATGAACTGTCTTTTGGGCACCAATCAGTCCATGAATGACACCTCAGGGCGCGTTCGTTCCCCTTTAACCAGCAATGGCAGTAATTTCTTTCTTTCTGTCATTCCTTCTTTCTTATTAGTCCCAGATATCTCGTGCATGGAGACTATTTGGGAGGCGGATGAAAGTGGACGTGAGCAGCATGGCTGTGCTACGGAGGGAGCCATGCTCCTGCTGGAATCATGGAGAAACACTGTTCACTACTTCAATTGTAACAAAGAGGTATAAACCTTCTCCATCTAATCTGTAAACTAGTGTCCCCTCACGCTGTCCGTCCCACCTGACCCAGCCTGGGACATCCCAGAAGGTTTATCACATAGGGTCTGACTTCTCTTCAAACCCTTTGCCTACAGCACTCAACCTTTCTTCTTTCACTTACTCCAGACAATCCAGCCTCTGGATGCTTTTCTCCTATTATACATATTAGGTGCCTTCTCCAGATACATCCCACAAACTCTTTGGTGATCTCATGCCCCGTTTGTCGGTGGTATCCTTGATTTGCAGGGATTTCCCACCACTCTGTGCTAGTTTCAGTAGATTCTTGCCCGGCTACTCCCCTGCCTCACACTATCCGTTGGACTCAAGGACGAGACATTTCCACCCAAGGTCTCCCCTGGCGACTGCTCCTCTCTCAGGGCTGGTCTACACTGGGGGGGGATCGATCTAAGATATGCAACTTCAGCTACGAGAATAGAGTAGCTGAAGTCGACATATCTTAGATCGATTTACCTCGGGTCCTCACAGCGCGGGATCGACGGCCGCGGCTCCCCCGTCGACTCTGCTTCCGCCTCTCGCTCTGGTGGAGTTCCGGAGTCGACAGAGAGCGCATTCGGGGATCGATTTATCGCGTCTAGATGAGACACGATAAATCGATCCTCGATAGATCGATTACTACCCACCGATCCGGCAGGTAGTGAAGACGTACCCTTAGACCTTCACTGACAAAACAAATGGGTCCAGCTTTGTCGCTTATACACATGGTGTCAAGGCTGAATCCCTACTCTGGCACGTCGAGTGCAGAAAGTGGAGGCTTGCAAGAATTTAAAAAATCAATACTTGCCACTCCAGGATTGTATTACACTCCCAAGGTTACAGCTTTTCTCTGACCTTGTCTTGGTAAACGCTGCCACCACCCAAATGCAAAAAAAACCCTTGGATCCAGGAAGGAGCACTTGGGAATTCTTCCCTGTGGGGTATCCTCAAGCCCTTTCAAATCCCGCCCCCCCCCGCCCCTCCCGGGGAAGAGCTGAGAAAGAAAACAAAGGAAATCTGCTGTTGCCACCAGCTAATTAAACAACACGCACAAACCTCTTAGGACACCAAAAATCCAATTCTGTTCTTAAAAAAGGTAAATTTTGTTAAAAACAAAAAGGAAGAAAGTACATCTGGAACTTAGGCTTTTTGCTAGATCTTAAAAGAAAACAATTACAAAAATTAAGCATCAAGATAGCTCTCTTGAGGTTCAGCTTCAAGGTTACAAGCAAAACAAAAGTATCTGGGGTTAGCACAGAGGAGATCCACAAGCCAAAATAAAGAAATAAACCTGATCGCGTCTAGTTAAACATTCCCTGTCCAATGATTTTTCTCGGTATGGAAGATGAATTTTCATACCTGGTTCCAGCCTTACACAGAATTGCTGCTCCGTGTCCCGTCTCCAGAGAACAGACACAGACAAAGAGAAGTTTTTTCCCCATTTTAAAAAGTTTTAACCCTCCCATTGGATCTTTTGGTCAGGTGCCCACTCCTTTTCCTTTAGCTGGGGAACTCTGTTAACCCTTTACAGGTAAAGCAAGCAGAGAACAGCCACCAAGAGGGACTTTATAGCTAATTGGCTGGCTGGGTGTTCATAAAAGGGAGCCCCCCCCTTCATTTATTACACATGGTCACGCTACATCTGGCTACTTGTCCTACAGAAAACAGACCCTGTGTGGAGTCCTCCACATGGAGTCCCATTGCTGTTCTGCTTGTTCTCCTTGATCCAACCCTTCTCTGAACAAGTAGCTCACACAGTCAGGTCCTACACAATCCAACATTCTGCTGGAAGCCATCAGAACCCTTCTTAGACTGTCAATTCTTGGGAGCTGGGCCTGTGTCTTCCTTTGTTTGCAGACAGAGCCCAGTATATTGTAGGTGCTGCCCGGATACATCATCATCCTCAACTCACCACGATTTCTGATCCTGACTATTCATTGCTCTGCAACATTGTTAATTTATCTACCAGGTGTTCCGTGTGGAGGGGTTTTGAATGAAGGTAGAAGATTCTACCCGATGATGTTCTCTATCTAAATCCCTTTCACCCTGATATATATTTTTTCTCATTTTGGTTTAGGATTTCATTATGAAAAAAAGTTTCTTAAGACTCTTGTTTGTTCTCAGCAAGAGCATCGACTGGCATAACATGCCTGACTTTTTTATTTACAACTTTGCATCAGACACTGCAGGAGCCATAGTGGTGAGTCAATAATATACACAGGGTCCGTGTTGTTGGTTGGAAAAGATTGATGAACTGTGGAGAATACTTAGCTGCTAAACCCACGCTAGGGTCCATGGAATCTGGAGAGTTGTAAAGAACTTTGTTGTATACACTGAAGCAATTATTTCAGTGTGTAAAATTGAGGTCTGGAGAGTTGTAAAGAACTTTGTTGTATACACTGAAGCAATTATTTCAGTGTGTAAAATTGAGGTCAGTGATGATTGACTGGAAATATTAGTGTGAATGGACAGAGAGAGGATGCTAGTTGGTGGGAAGTAGGAGATGAGTGAACAGAGATGGATGAGGAAATGAGTGAGTGAATTTGTGGCTGGGTAGAAACAGATGAGATCCCTTTGGACAACGCCACTGGCTGAGCAGCTTCATGATCTGGGAGCTCTTCCATCAGAAAGGAAGATCCTGGGGTTTGGCTGGGCTCCTTGTTACTTTTGGAATATCTGATGTTCTTTTAGCTGGGGATTTATTGGAGACTCCGGAGAAGCCTGTGGCTAATTTTGCCTTTTTTAAGGCCTCCAGAGTTAGCTGTGATGCCAGGGCTTTGTATAACCTCCTCAATGAATGTGTGAGGGAGTAGGACTGATGCTGGGAGCACTTGTGTCTCATTTACTATGTTTGCCCCTTTGGGACTTACAGGAGATGATTAAGAAAGAACCCCGGGACTCTCTCTCCAGCACCATACGGCTCCAGGCCATGGCCATCATTATCGAGCTGAGGTAACGTGACTTCTAATTTAACTGCCCAGCCTTCACACCTGGCTTCTCACTCCATGCTTGGTGGGACCAGAGTTGCCAATAGCAGTCCCTCACTTCGTGCCTTTTTCTCTTTAGATGCTGAGGACTCTTTGGGGAGGAGGTGGGGGACTATTGCATGGCTGACTGATGATTTTCTACCCAGTAACATTGTAATCCTCTTTACTCCACATGTGATTCAAAGCCAAGAGTCTCTGCAGACATTTTGAGATGATTTTCTTTCTGGAGGTGTCAGCTGAGTCATTTCCTTCACTCTCTTCTGTAGCGTTTCTGAGCCGGATTTACTATTCGGGTCACCAATCCCTGCCCTCCCGTGCTTTTCCTGTATTCTGTTAATCTTTGCCAGTGTCTTACTCTCCTACATTGTTACTGTTCACATGATCTTGTTCTCTTGTATAGTCCAGATGTCTCTTAGTCTCACGCTCCTTCAGCATAACCCTCAGTTCATGTCCTCACCATCTGATGCCTCCGTTACGCTTCAGCACCTCAAAGTCCAATCCAGGCTTCTTCCTTTTACCAGCAAAAAGCATGTGGTGAAGGCCATGGGCTCCCACCAGAGATGGGTCCTGCTGAGAACATTCCTCAAGAGCGTGTTTTCCCTGCCACTTCTAGTGACATTGCAGGTGCAAGGAGTAATCAGGAATATAAGCGGCCAGTACACAAAGGTAACTCAAGAATGGTTTCCTGTTACTTACTTTGGGCCCATATTGGTGATATGTGACTACACTGTCAGCGAAATTTCTCATGGAACACCATTGTGGAGTAGCAGTTGGGGACTTTAGCCCCGGTGACGTGGCCCTGATCATTCGTCCCATGCATACAGCAAGTAGCTGCCACATTCCCAATTATGAAAATGATCCATCCGTTTTCAATTTACTAGGGAACTACTGGGGATCCCAATCTGGGTGGTGAAGCTAGAATGAGGCATGTGGAATGAGGAAAACGTACTTAGTGCTTGCCCCAGAAATGGGGCTGGCTATTGTTTGATCACTGACCGGGTATTTCTGGTGTGTGGCACCTCCCACAGCTAGGTCCTCTTGCATGAAGGAGCTGAATAAAGTTGGGGTCCTGCGGCACTCGATACAGCCACATTTTCAGCCTGAACTTTACTTTAGTCCCTACTTTTGACCTGCAATTATTTGCAGTTACACCTTAGCTCACGTGGGCACCTGAAATACCTGATTTCACACCTAAATCCAGTACTTTGGCATCGAAGTGATCAACTTGACGGGTGAAAAGACCAGTAGGAGCAAAGCTGCGCCTGCAAATTGTGGGTGTAAATATGGTGGCAAATCTTTAAACATCTGACCCGTACTGTCAGAGTTGCTAAAGCTTTCATTGCCTGCGCTTTTTTAATTCTGAAAAGCCATTTATGGCCCTAAAGTTGAGGGGAGAGAAATTACAGACACTGGACCAAATTCACTACCAAAGTCAATAGAATTTAGAACACTTAATTTGCCTCACATCCCGCATGCTCACATATGCTCTCTCTAACCAAATCATTGGAGTGAATAGTATCTAAGACCCAGAGGAGTAAAGGGCAAAGACACAGGGCCGGCGCAACCCATTAGACGGTCGCCTAGGGCGCTACAATTTGGGGGGTGGCGACCACAGCAGTATTTCGGTGGCAGGACCTTCCGCCGCCTCTGTGGGGGGCGGCATTTCGGGGCGGGACCTTCCGCCGCCTAGGGCAGCAGAAAAGCTGGCGGCACTCCTGCAAAGACAAGGTGATATATTTATTAAAGTGATATTTATTTCTAATGTTAAAAAATCTCATTTCAATGTAGGACTTTCTTTTGCTATAACATTTTCCTTACTCTCTGATAAGGGCTTTGCTGCATGTTATCTTCCCAAGGGAGGCATTGATGAATTCATTACATCAGGTTTGGGGAATGATTTGGAAGATCAATTATAAGAAAAGGGTCATTTATACCGCAGATGTCTTTCTGTTCTCAGTTTCCTTTGGTTTATAATGGAAATGAGGCAGGGATATAACGATGCATCTGGCTTTCTGGGTGATTGTCAAGAGCACAGCTTTGAATCACGGCAGGCCAATATCAGTTGAAACATGAGGCTAGTTTTCTCGAGATTCCTGAAGGATTCACTGCCCAGAACAAATCTAAATACGGTTTCTCTTGCGCTCAGGGCACCCACATTATTGAATAAGTGAAGTAGCTAATTATTTAGCAACTATTGTGTACAAGAAGTATGGGCCAGACCCTTCGCTGGTATGAATCCGTGTAGCTTCACGCCCGCTGATGGAGCTATGTCAATATGCACTCATTGAGGATCTGGCCTTATTTTTATAGACCTTGTCTTAGGACAAGGTCTGAACTATAAATTCTATTGGTTTATGACTTGGAAGCCAGAAAGGACCATTAGATCATCTAACCCAGGGGTGGCCAACCTGAGCCTGAGAAGGAGCCAGAATTTACCAATGGACATTGCTGAAGATCCACAGTAATATGTCAGCAGCCCCTCATCAGCTCCCCCACCCCACTCCCAGCGCCTCCCGCCCTCTGGCATCCCCGCTGATCAGCGCCTCCCCCTCCCTCTCCGCACGTCCCGATCAGCTGTTTCGTGGCATGCAGGAGGCTCTGGAGGGGAGGAGCGATGGCACGGCAGGCTCAGGGGATGAGGCGGGAAGGGGTGGAGTGGGGGCAGAGCCTGTGGCAGAGCCAGGGGTTGAGCAGTAAGCACCAGTAGCGTAGCTAGGGTGGAAGCGGGGCAGCGGCCGCTCCCCCACCGAGCACAAGTGGCGCCTTTTTCATTTTACTCACCTGAGAGCAGGAAAAAAAAAGGCGCCACCTGCTGCGGCGCTTTTACTGACGGGGCGGCGCTCCGGGTCTTGACGGTACTTCGGCGGCGGGACCTTCACTAGCTCTGGGTGTCTTCGGCGGCACTGAAGCTTCATCGTCGAAATGACGCCGAAGACCTGCAGAGCGAGTGAAGGTCCCGCCGCCGAGGTGCCACCGAAGACCCACAGAGCGAGTGAAGGTCCCGCCACCGAGGTGCCGCCGAAGACCCGCAGAGTGAGTGAAGGTCCCACCGCCGAGGTGCCGCCGAAGACCCGCAGAGCGAGTGAAGGTCCCGCCGCCGAGGTGCCACCGAAAACCCGCAGAGCGAGTGAAGGTCCCGCCGCCGAGGTGCCACCGAAGACCCACAGAGCGAGTGAAGGTCCCGCCTCCGAGGTGCCACCGAAGACCCGCAGAGCGAGTGAAGGTCCCGCCGCCGAGGTGCCGCCGAAGACCCACAGAGCGAGTGAAGGTCCCGCCACCGAGGTGCTGCCGAAGACCCACAGAGCGAGTGAAGGTCCCACTGCCGAGGTGCCGCCGAAGACCCCCAGAGCGAGTGAAGGTCCCACCGCCGAGGTGCCGCCGAAGACCCGCAGAGCGAGTGAAGGTCCCGCCGCCGAGGTGCCACCGAAAACCCGCAGAGCGAGTGAAGGTCCCGCCGCCGAGGTGCCACCGAAGACCCACAGAGCGAGTGAAGGTCCCGCCTCCGAGGTGCCACCGAAGACCCGCAGAGCGAGTGAAGGTCCCGCCGCCGAGGTGCCACCGAAAACCCGCAGAGCGAGTGAAGGTCCCGCCGCCGAGGTGCCGCCGAAGACCCGGAGCGCCGCCCTGTCAGTAAAAGCGCCGCAGCGGGTGGCGCCTTTTTTTTCCCACTGCCCCTGTTCCCTCCACCTGGCTACGCCCCTGATGAGCACCCTCGGGCAGATTGGAACGTTGGCGCCTGTAGCTCCAGTCCCGGAGTCGGTGCCTTTACAAGGAGCCGCATATTAACTTCTGAAGAGCCGCATATGGCTCCGGAGCCACAGGCTGGCCACCCCTGATCTAGCCTGATTTCTTGTATAATACAGGCCAAAGAATTTCACCCTGTGATTCTTGCCTCAAGCCCATAAGATAAATTATTTGTATAATCCACAGCTCTGCGGCGCTGAGCATAACGGTTCCCCCTCCTTTCAGGTTCTCTTCATTGAAACATTGCAGACCCTCAACGAGATGCTCCAGAGTCTGATTTTAGAAAATCCAGTTCCGTCTGAGCTAGAGAGGATCTTGCAGGTAAACAGGATCTGGAGATGCCGGTTGGAGGATGGTAAGGTAGGGAAGAGGAACAGGAAAATCTTGTCAAGAGCTTGTGAGGGAAAGGAGAGTTAAGGAAAGAACGGAGTGCCCCATCTCCACAGGGTTCTCCTATTAGGGCATATGTGACAAGGTTCATGTAGCACGGGGGAGTCTTCTATTTCCATCTGTGAGGTCTGACAATCTCCTCCATTGTTACCCTCAGTTTCTTTCCTGTCTCCAGGTGGCCCTTACATCACAGTGTCCTTTCCAAATGAGGACGTTATTCCCTTTACTGCCCATCATTGCCACTCCTGATGCAATTGGAGGGGTCGCTGCCAGGACTCTAGTCCCCCGTGAGGGCTGGCACCTGGCCTCCACAGAACTCCCAGCTCCAGCTGTCCCACAGTGAGAACCAATGGGTGCAATGGGAACCAAGACTGCCGCTAACTACAGAGCATGAGGGCTGGCCCAAAGTCTGCAATCATGAAAGAATAGAAGTTTTCCTCCAGCTGCTCTTATTTTGCTGAATGAAATGCTGGATTGTGTGGCTTGTCCAGAGAAGACTTGGCCCTTCCCTTCCTTACATAGGACCCAATCCTGCATCCATTAAAGGCTCGATCCAATGCTCATTGAAATCAAATGGGGACCTTTCCGTTGACTTCAATGGGCATTGGATCGGTCCTTAGATCAATGTCAAAACTTTCATTGACTTCAGCGGGTGTGTGACTGGGCCCTCAGAGAGAAATGCACTTTGCTTTCGTTCAAAGAGAAGAATTCCATGTGTATTTTGAGTCTGCACAAAGCAGACGCAGCCTGTATCTGTAAGAGTGAGATGATTCAGCCAGAATAAAGATATCCTTTGGGGATCACTTGTATACACCCTTTCCCCCTGTTATTTTTAACCTCTCTTGTTTTTCCTGCAGCTCATGGACTCCTGGATGCAGTCCAGGGAAGCTTGCCGGCGGGAGAGGGCTGTATGGAGCAGCATACTGCTCCTAAACTTCGTGGCCACAGAAGTCAAACTGGATGTGAGTAACTCTTGACTTCTAGTGACCTGATTGCAAACTAGACCTACAGGGCACTCTCCCATGCCAGAGAAACTTCCTGCTTAGAAGTATGTTGAGGGGCCCCACCGTGCAATGCTCCCTAATAGGCGGAGGAAAAACCGATCTCGTTGCTCGTCCATCATCCTGACTGAGATGGGTTGGCGTCTGATACACTTGGAAAATAAATCCAGTGCCCTGGAGGAATAGGCCACCTCTTTCCAATGCAGGAAAGGCAGCTAACAAGGGGCACAGGAAAAACGGGTTTTTCTATGGTTGGATCTAATGAATTTCAGAGAAAAGAGATTTCAAAATCCTAGAGACTGAAGACATTTCATCCCCAGCTGGTTCCCTGTTTGCCTCCATTCCTCATCCTAGTACCATGGGATACTTTCCTCTTGTGGAGCTGCAGGAAGAGGCCTCTCCATTCCAGCCCACCTCAGCCGTTACAGATCATTATGATCCTGATCTTGCTCCCACTGACGTCTGTGGCAAAACTCCAGTGGACGTCTGTGGTGCGGGATCGAGCCCTATATTCTTCTTCTGGCTCCCAAGCCTCTTCTGAAGAGGGAGAGCTGAGGATCACGCCCCATTATAGAAAGGGACTGTGTGGATATAGACTCCTTGCCTAGGAGACACAGCCCACTTTACCTGCAGTGGTAATGGATTCCTCCTCTCCTCTTTTGTATAATTAGGAAGCGTCTCCATTCACCAGGCTCGGACACCTGGTTGCAGTGCTGGGGATCCGCTGTGGGGATCCCGTCAAGGCGATCAGCTCAAAGGCAGCAGGGGCTGTTCATTACCTCGTCTCTATTGCGTGGCGCCAAAAGAGTAAGAGAAGCACTGATGAGCATCTGAATCCCCCTCCTGGGAGCTAAATGCTAGAGACTTTCCTCAGGCAAAGCTCCCGTTCAGGATAGTGCCTGAGGAAGAAGTAGAGCCTCTGGCTCGGTATTTGTTCCTTTGAACAGAGTGCTGGTTTTTTTGTGGATCTAGAAACAAGCGTCTGATAGTCATCCCGTAATTCTAGCCCTGACTTTCAAAGAGAGGAAAGGGGAGGGGGGGAATACAGAGAAAGGCAACACACGTTATCGCAAACTGAGACTGGTAGAGCTCATTCCATCAGTGGGAATGGGAAGGGTCAGTGGGACATGATGATAGGGGATTCAACGCCATCAGACCAATTAGTTCAGTTCGAGATGCCTGTACCCCGAACGCCCCAGAACTTTGATGGCTGTTGGAAATCTGGATCCAAATCTGGGGCTCGATTCATGACTGTGTTAATCCACTTCTATGCCACTGAAGTGTTTTGGCTAGATTCCAGTCACCATTTGATAGAGCCACTTTACTCTGGGGGTCAAGGCCCTGATCCAGCACAACATTTACGCACATCTGTAACTTTCATCAGGCGAGTAGTCCCACGGAAGTCCCTGGGATTATTCATCTGCTTAGAATAATGTACGTGCTTAAATGCTTTCCTGGATCAGAGCCAAACAAAGGGCTTTGTTCAGTAAAGAGGGATGAGAGCAGAAGTCAGGAAGCAGAATGGAAAGTTAAGAGTGTTATTAACATGTATTTCAGTTGCACAGTTGGACAGAAAGAATGTGGAATGGACTGAACAGAGGAACAAGGAATTTCTGGCTGCTTGGAGCCCCACTGTGGTTTACAACAGCCCCTCCAGGATCGCAGAGGTAATCACATCCTGGCACTAATGACCATTCTACATTGGTGTCAGTACAATACGGTATCGCACAGCTCCAAACTACTTCCTGTCCCTGGATCGCCCATCTCTATTGTGTATGGCTTACCCAAGAATTACAGCTCCTGCCCTTACTCATGGCTAGAAATGACATGCTCAGAAAGAAACAAGATGGGTGAGGTCCAATTTTTTTATTGGATCAACTTCTGTGGGTGAAAGAGACAAACTTTTGAGCCATACAGAGCTCTTCTTCAGACAGAGACAGAAGAGCTCTGTGTAGCTCAAAAGCTGGTCTCTCTCACTACCAGAAGTTGGTTCAATAAAAGATATAACCTCACCCACCTTGTGTCTCTAATATCCTGGGACCGACACGGCTACAACAGTGAAGACAACAAATGCTCATAGAGTGATCTACTCTGCAGCAAGTGGTTCTCAACCTTTCCAGACTATTGTACCTGATTTCAGTCCCAGGGGGCGGGGTTCGGGCTTCAGCTTGAGCCCCGGGAGTTGGTAAGGTGGCCGGGTGCCCGGTTTTCGACCAGTAAATCTGGTTGAAAAGGGGATCTGATAGTGTCCGGTCAGATCTACTGACTGGACACCCAAAGTCCAGTTACTGCGGGTGAGGGAGGTGGGGAGGTGCCAGGTCATCACCCGCACCAGCCCCTACTCAACCGGGGCTGCCACCTACCCACATCATGCGGCTGCAGCTCCCAGCAGGCAAATTGCTCCTGACCTGGGCGGGGAAGAGGGGAAGAGCAGTGAGCAACAGTGGAAGGGGAGAAGAGGACCAAATGCGGGGCAGGGCCTCGCGGGGAAGAGGCAGGGCAGAAGAGGTCCAGCACTCCTGCATGAGTATCCGGTTTTTAAATATTACAAAGTTGGCAAACCTAGGCAGTGGGCTTGGCTTGGGCTTCAGCTTCTGCATGTATCTTAGATTTGCAGGGGCCCTGCTTGCCACCCCCAATGGCGACCCTAAACTTGTGACCCCCCTAAACCCATCCCATGACCCCCCTGGGGGTTGCCACCCCCAGATTGAGAAACACTGATATAGTAGATAGTATAAACAAGTCATTGTCTGTATGAAATGTTAGTTTGGACTGACTTTGCTAGTGCTTTTTATGTAGTCTGTTGTAAAACTAAGCAAATATCTAGATGAGTTGATGTACCCCCTGTATCCCCAGGGACGGCAAGTTATGTGGGCCCATGGTGCCCGGGCTTGAGAAAATTCAGGGCCCAGGGGACCCGGCTCCACCAATGTTCGGGGCCGGGTCTCTCTCCCAGCCCCGCCTGCCGCCCCCACGCACCTCTCCCGGCCCCGGCTGCCACCCCCGCGCGCCTCCCCCAAGCGCCCCTGCCTTCCCTGGGCAGCGGGCAGCTGCCCCCTGCAGCTCCGCACTGTGCTCCCTCGCCAGCCGCTGCCGCAGCCGGCTACAAGGAAGCGGCGCCGGGGGCAGGCTGAGGCGGCTGCTACGCCTGCGGAGGGAGGAGGGAGGAGCGCATGGCAGCCCTCCCCCCCCGCCCCCCGGCAGGAGACTCCGAGTCGACTCGGGGGAGGGGAGGGGGAGGCTTATCCTGGCCGGACCTCCTGAGCAGCAGCCTGGGGGGGCTTGGATGAGTGTCATGTTGGGGGTCGGTGAGGAGGCCCCCCCCTTACTCTCCCCCAGAGCTCGCTGCCGCCAGCAGGGAGAGGGCTGGGGGAGTCCTCCTCTCTGGCCCCCTGCCCCAGCCCAGGGTCAGCCTGCCTGCTGCACCCCAAACTCCTCATCCTTGGACCAGCCGCACGCCCCCTCCCACACCCAGACCCTCTATCCCAGCCCAGAGCCTGCACCCAGCACCCAAACTCCATCTCAGAGCCTGCACCCCTCCTGCACCCAAACTTCCCCCCAGAGCCTGCACCCCAAACCCCCTCCCGCACCCAGACTCCCTCCCAGAGCCCGCACTCAAACTTCCTCCCAGAGCCTGCACCCCAAATCCCCTCCCGCACCCAGACTCCCTCCCAGAGCCTGCACTCAAACTTCCTCCCAGAGCCTGCACCCCAAACCCCCTCCCGCACCCAGACTCCCTCCCAGAGCCTGTGCTCAAACTTCCTCCCAGAGCCCGCACCCCAAACCCCCTCCCGCACCCAGACTCCCTCCCAGAGCCTTAGGCAGGTGTAGGGGGAGGCGGGACTTGGACACATTCTGAGCAATGCCAAAAATTATACAAACCTGCCACCCCTGTGTGTACCCCCAGGGGTATGCGTATCCCTGATTGAGAACCACTGCTCTAGCAGATGGGTTCCCAATCTGGGGGGCACAGCCACCCTGCCCTTTCCTTATTGCCAAATGGGACATGGTCTTGGCTAGTTTGGAAGGGGACTCTGGGAGGGTCCTAGTATAGGAAAGGGAGTGTCCATATGGGGAAGGTTGAATGCCTGCTGCTCTAGTACTTTGGGTTGTTAGAAGCTGTCACAACGAGGTCTATACTATATAGGCTTGATCCAAAACCTATTGAAGCCAATGGAAGTCTTTCCATTGATTTCAATGGTCTTTGGGTCAGGCTGCAAGCCAGGAAGTATGGTGATGGTGTCGTAATCAGGATTTGGGTGCTGTATTTCTGCTGGGATGTGTTGTAGGAGGGTATCACATAGTCACAGTCAAAGACCGAGTACTGTAACAGTCATTACTAATATTACTACATGGATCCCGCAACTGCTGATCTTTTAATGGTGACCCTTGCACCTCGGATGCCTGAGAAGTAGGTGTCTGACACCACTAAATGCACATCCTGACGTGCACGGCAGCACTCCTAGGTTGGCCACTGTAATGGTTTAACTAGTCCTCTTGCCTCACTGTGAGTGATATGGTTTCGCAGCAGAAGCCTCATCAGCCACTGGGGCCCTGTAATAGAAAGGAGTAAAACAGAGCCCCTGAGAAGCTGGAGAGGACCTGCAACCCCCAGACAGGGCTTTCTCTGGGCTCCAGTAGTTATCAGCCCCCCGTGGAATCAGGACGCGGCCTTTTGTAAATTACACTTTTCCCTGTATGCTTCAGCTCTTTGGAGTCTATTTCAACCCAAGAGAGAGGACAGATTTCATTCTGACTGTTATGGATGGCCTGACGAATCACTGCAACAATAACTGCCAGCCAACTGCAGAGGGATTGCTGTCTGCCATGGTGAACAGCGGTGGGACTAAGGTGGAGAAGGTATGGGGCGCTGCTGCTGAGATGGACGGAAACTAGAATTCCCACTGCTGGGAACAGTCATAAGTTCAGAGAGTTTAAGGCCAGAAGGAACCATCAGATCTTCTAGTCTGATTCCTGTATATTGGAAAACATAATCCCAACTATACATACAAACGGAGGGGGTCTAAATCAGCTGTTACCACTCAAGGGTGGAGTCATCATGGACAATTCTCTGAAAACATCCACTCAGTGTGCAATAGCAGTCAAAAAGGCTACCAGAATGTTAGGAAGCATTAGGAAAGGGATAGATAATAAGACAGAAAATATCATATTGCCTCTGTATAAATCCATGGGATGCCCACACCTATAAATTAATGAATGGTGTGGAGAAAGTAAATAGGGAAGTTTTATTTATCCTTTCACACACAGACACACACACACACAAACCTGGGTTAATACAAACCTAAGGAAATATTTCTTCACACAACACAACTCGTAACTCATTGCCAGGAGATGTCGTGAAGGCCAAAAGTATAACCAGGTTCCAAAAAGAATTAAAGAAGTTCCTGGAGGACAGGTCCATCAATGGCTATTAGCCAAGGTGGTCAGGGGTGCAACACTGTGCACAGGGTGTCCCTACGCCTTCTGATTGAAACTGGGACTGGGTGACAGGGGATGGATCACTCGATAAATTGCCCTGTTCTGTTCATTTCTTCTGAAGCATCTGGCACCAGCAGAAGACAGGATACTGGGCTAGATGGACAATTGGTCTGACCCAGTATGGCCATTCTTATGTTACCCCTGCTAGATAGGACTCATCTCCTTTGAGCCATTGATATGTGGTCTTTGCGACAATGCACCTTGTAAGGCTCTGAAATGAGCCCTGCCAATAATATAGGAAATTGTGACTTTTAGGCAAAACCTAGAGGCTAACTCTGATTCTCCAGGGATGCTGAGGTTCCCTCTTGCCCCAGCTGCAGGATGGGATGAGAGTCTTGTCCCGTCTCATCTGGTTCCCTCTCTCTCAGGCAGCAGACCTTGTGGCTGGGGTTTGCAGCCGGTTGGATTCAGTCCAGCAGCCCAGTTCCAGGACCCTGATGAAGAAGTTAGTGGCCCTGCTGGCTGGCGAGGCGGAGCATCTGGACACAGTGATCTCATGCCTTCTGGACTACTCCTTCCCTACAGACAGGTACGAAATGCCTCCACTCTTCAGGCCTCGCGTGATCCTTTGAGGCCCTATATGAGAACCTCACCACTGAGCACATTGTTTGGTCTTACTAAGGCAAAGTATAAAGCACTGACTGTTGAGGACTGAATCTCCCCCCTCTACATGGGACAAATTACCTGCCCTCTCCTCCTGATGGCTCTTCTCTTTTCAGCCACAAACCACAGCGAGCGAAATCCGCCTGTCAGAGATTCCTCTCCCCCATTCCCTGAATGTGTCTCCCCATGTGCAAGGCAGGAGCTCTCATTCCCAGTCCCCCTCTCCCGGCCTTGTTAGAGATCTGCCTATGGGAGAGGTTCTCAAAAGCACAGTCCCCCACACCTACGGTCAGTGCTCATGGGTCCTGGAGCAGGGGGTGGATTTAAGTCTGTGTTCTTGAGTTCACTATCCCTTTGCTACTCCGGCTGGCAAGCGCAGAGCTCATTCCGCCGTTCTCCTTCATCTGAACGTACAGATAGTGAGCCTAGGTGGAACGTTTGCTGTCTGAAGCACATTTGTGTTTGGGCAGGAAAAGTTGAGCAACAGTGATTACGCAAAGCGTGGTTTTATGATGGATGATCCCAAGCGGTGAGTTCCAAAAACAATCCATATCAGCAGGGCCGGCTCCAGGCACCAGCAAAACAAGCAGGTGCTTGGGGCGGCACATTTCTAGGGGCGGCATTCTGGAACCGGCCATCATAGGTGCTGACTCCGGGGCATGGGGAAAAAGTGCCCCCGCCACCCCAGCTCGCCGCCCCAGCTCGCCTCCGATCCGCCTCCACCTGCTTCCCTGAGCGCACCGCCGCCGCTCCGCTTCTCCCCCCTCCCTCCCAGGCTTGCTGGGCACAAAACAGCTGTTTCGCGCAGCAAGTCTGGGAGGGAGGAGAAGCCGAGCAGCAGGGCGCTCGGGGGAGGCGGCGGTAGTGGAGTGGAGGTGAGCTGGAGTGGGGAGCGGTTCCTCTACCCCCCTTTACTTCCTGCGCCCCCCCCCACCCTAACTCACCTCCGCTCCGTCTGCTCCCCTGAACGCGCCGCTGCTCCGCTTCTCCCCCCTCCTTCGCCTGAGAGGGAGGGGGGAGAAGCAGAGCGGCAGCACACCCGGGGGAGCAGGCGGAGCGGAGGTGAGCTAGGGTGGGAGGTCGTGGGGGCCCCCAGGAAGCAATGGGGGGGGAAATGTGGCACGCCCGGGGGAGGAGGTGGGGCTGGGGATTTGGGGAAGGGGTTTGGAAGGGGTGGAGTTGGGGCGGGGCTGGGGGAGGGGGGCATGAAAAAAAAAGTGGGGGCGGCCAAATTTTTTTTTGCTTGAGGCGGCAAAAATCCTAGAGCCAGCCCTGCATATCAGAGGACTCCACTGAAACCCTCCCTCACACAGTTGTTGGCTGAGCGCTGCAGAGATCTGAGCCACGCTGCTGCATGCCCGCTCCCTTTTTTTTTTAAAGGGAATTTAATGCTGGTGAAAGGTGCCCCATTGACACCCTTGGATAATGAAAAGCTCAGCTGCAGCCCAGGAAGTGACAATGAAGCTTCCTCCACACTGCCCCTAACAACACTCTGAGCTCATAGCTGGAGGGGCTGCCGACTAGGCAAGAAAGGCTCATTCAGCCTCCATGTCCCGTTCAATCCCTGAACCTACCAACAAGGGCCAAGTATGGTGGTTGACTCTGTAATGTGGACAGCGCGCACTGGGCACTGGTCCGAGACCCTTAGTTCATTTCGTATAGGACATCTGCTGCCAGAGAAGCTGTATTAGCCATTAGCCATCAGCCAGTAACAGGTCGTGACCAATTGAGGCCAGATTCACACTGGCAGCCTTGAGCTGAAATGCTCCATATCCTGTGCCAGTGATTCTCAATCTGAGGTCCATGGAGTCCTTGTTCATGCTCCACATTGAATTGCACAAGCTCTGGGGACTGGACTGCTGGGCAGGGCGTTGGCTCCACAGGAGGATTTCTCTTACAAAGAGATTACATTGGTGAAGAGGTTTAATAGCTTTTCTCCTAAGCCATCCAGTCCCTCATGTTGCCGTATTTCTGAATTTCTAGCAATGCGGCCGAGCTATGGCAGTTCCTATCTGCTGACCCGGCCCTCGGAGGACAGGTGATGGAGAACCTGGTTGTGAAGCTGCAGAGTCACCACAGCTCTGAGCACCAAGCCTCTCACACGTCTGCTGCCGTAAGTCACTGTTCGAACATCCATAGCCCCATACAGTTAAATCTATCCTATGTCTCTGTCACAAGGCACACTCACCGCCAACGCGCCTCCTCATGCCAGGACATGATGTTGCAGGGCTTATTCCACACTGGTGCCCCCTTGTCCAGCCTCCTGGTTCTGCAACACTCCACAGGTTCCATGGTCTGGCCCTCTGGCCACGTCACCTCTTCCAGGGTTAACAGAAAAGTCCAATATGGGAAAACCCAACATGTAGTGGCCTCTGTGCCAGGCCCTCAGCCCCCATCTGAGCCTCATCATTCTTGGTCTCTTAGTCCTGAGGTCAGTACTTTGCCTCTTGCTGGGGAACCCAGACCTGACCTCTGCTCTGGGTTCCAGCCCACGGACCCCATGATAGGCTGCTAAGGACTGTTCCTTCAATCCCTCACCACTTCCCTGAGCTGCTCCTCCCTTTTTCCTGCTTGTTAGCAACTCCCATGGGTCTGCAGCTTCTGCTTTTCCTGCCCTGGATTTGTGACTCCTTGTGACTTCTTCCCACCCAACTTCTGAGGAGCTTCCTCAAAGCTGTTCCCAGCCTCCCTGGCAGCAGCTGGGCTGTGTTTCAAACAGTCCTTCTGGTTTCCCTCCATAAGATAGGAGTCCCTGCCCCCTAGCCTTCCTCCTGGAGGTGGCATTTACTTCAGGCAGTCCCTCCACCTCTCCTGCAGGCAGGACTCCCCCAGTCTCCTCCTTTATGCTGGGTTGTAAGTTAGCCAACTGTGGGGCCTTAGCCAGATTCTCCTGGTGGCCCTTTTTCCCCAGTCAGTCCTCAGGCTCAGAGGGTTCAGGCATAGGTGCTGGAACTGGGGGAACGGGGGTGCTATAGCACCCCCTGGCTTGAAGCAGTTTCCATCATATACAGGGTTTACAGTTTGGTTCAATGGCTCTCAGCACCCCCACTACACAACGTGTGGCAGCACCCCTGGGTTCAGCCTTCTCCTGCTGGTGTTTTCTCTGCTAGGAGGGAGGAGGCTGATCCCCTTCCTAAAGCTCATCCCAATTCACTGGGAGAGAGGGGAGTCCTGGCCCTCCCATTTTGCAAGGCTCCTGGTCCCAGGTCCTTACAGAAACATAACAGGAGTTCCTCCTGAACACGACTTATTCCTTGGACCACTTCTTCCCTACCAGTATTTCCCAGCTCCTTACGTATATCAGACATCTCAAAATCTGACAGGGCCACGCCACGTGACAAGGGTGGGCTGAGCCCTAGCACCGCTACCTTTACAGGGACAGACTATCCCCTCCATTTTGGGGCTACTCCATAATGTCCTGACAAACCCTTGGGGGAGGGTTCCATTCATCGCATCCATGTTGGAGCTCTGAGAAACCCCTGTGACACTGCCTGCCCTGGTGCCAGCTCAGGATAGGGTTGCAGGCTAATTCACTCAGATGCTAACAGAAATCAAAGAAGTCAAAAGCTATTGTAGTGTAATCAGGCAGTTCACCTGTGTGTTTGTTTAGTTCAAAGGAAAAGTTAAAGGAAACACTTATCTTTATAACCTGTTGATTGCTATTGTATTGTGTATATCCCTGTAATTAGTTAAACCTAGATCAAAAGCGTGCGTTGGTGTTAAAAGATGAGAATGAACTTGATGTGTAAAGTTTATGAAAACTAATGAAGGATTCTTGTTTGCTATTACATTACATTGGCATCGTGTATATCCCTGTAATTAAATTACCCATCAAACACAATTGGAGCCTTGGAAATGTAAATGAGGAAGACTGCTAACTTCAAAGCAAGGGCTACTGTGTTTGACAACGGGAATTCACAGACTAAGTCTGAATTTCCTACTCATCAGAACCCACTTGGGTAAAGACACTGTTCAGATTGGTTTCTGGAAAAGCTATACAATAGATGTCAAGGAATGATCCTGTATCTCTGACTGTTTGGACTCTTACAGGGAAGATGCCAAATGCAAAATGGAGATCCCCAGAAACATTTGGGTTCCTGAAAAGACTTTTAGGAAACCAAGAGATTACTACATCTCCGCTATCATTTGGGATTTACAAATTTTGACTCACCTGTTAATGTATTTTACCTGCTTTAACCTCTCAATAACTCTCATTTATTTTTCCTAGCTAATAAATCTTTAGTTAGTTTACTAGAGAATTGGCTGCCAGTGTTGTTTTTGGTGTGAGATCCAGAGTACCAATTGACCTAGGGTAAGTGACTGACCCTTTGGGGTTGGGAGTAACCTGATGTGGTGTGATTTTTGGTTTTAATAACCTTTAATCACAAAGTTCAGTTTGTCTGGGTGGCAAGATAGGCTGGAATGTCTAAGGGGACTGTCTGTGGTAAGACTGTCCTTGGTAAAACTGGTACTGTAATCCAGGAATGCACAATTGTTACTGGCTTTGTGAAATCCAATTATAGAATATACTACTAGTTTGGGGTGCCTGCCCTGTTTTATGACAGTATGATCTAAGATTGGCATTCACAGTTGTGAACCACTCCAGAGAGCGTGACAATTGGCGTAGTCAGCACAGGAGTCACATGCCACAGGTCAATTGGGCTTAAAGATCATAACCCAACACTATTTAAAGTTTAAATTTGATATGGAGAGTTTTAAGGGTTAAAGATGAGTTACAATGGGTGAATCACAATCCTATGAGAGTCTTGACTCAAAAGAACTTGAAAAAGTATGTAAAGAAAGGGGGCTATCTGTTAAGAAGAAAGCCGCAGAACACGAACTGAGAGATTTGCTCATGGACTTTGACCAAAAAGCAGGGTCTCAGCCCCCCTAGACCCCAGATGCAGAAGAAAAGGCCCCATTGAGGCACTTGGAAGCCAAGAAACAATGCAAGCATGAAAGAATGACGGTGGAAGTCCAAATGAGGGAGAAGAAAGATGCCGAGGAAGCTGATGAAAGAGCCACTCTTCTCTTCATTAATTTATTCTCTCCCATTCTTAGTCCCATGAGGCATTACCCCCACCCCAAGCATGCTGTCTCTGCAGCCCCTGCAGGTCAGGAAGCTCTGCGAGATCCGAAATCAAAGCTAGGTCCCCTGTGTGGCAATGCAGCCTAGTGTCATCAGACTCCACAAGGCAAAGCCTTCAACCTGCCAGTGCCCGGCTTCCCCCGCCCTGCTGCTCAGGGCAGTTTAACTCGGTTTGTTTCTCCATGAATCAGGGGAGTTTCATAGCACAGAAGCAGGAAGTCCTGAGAACTGACGCAGGAGGGAGTAGGATTTCCAAGTAAGCTTGTGTCTGTCTTGTTCCCTCTTCAGGCTACATGCGCCCTCTATGAGATGATCTCGGTGAGCAAGTCCAGAGATGCCACAACCCGCCTCTATCCTCAGCTGCTAATGGCGCTTCTTGTTGAAATCCATTTCAGCCTGGGACAGAGCATACCAGGGGATAAAGTCTCTGGAAGGGAAAGCAGCCGGCAGAGCCTCCACACCAGGTACTGCGCCTACTGGAAAGTCAACGGTCTAATTACATGGACAGTCATAGAGAAGTCATAGTTCTCTTCTCCAGCTCTCATGTGGCCCCTGCAGGTTTTCCATAACTCTCTAATTCTGAGGAAGTTAGCAGGCAGGGCTTAGGTTGCAAGGGTGTCTCTCAGTGGTAAATGACATACCGACCAATGCACTGCAGAGGAAGTAGAAAGACTATCCCAGCAGCTATGGGGAGAAATTAGTGGGAGCCAATTTGCCAGTGTGTCAAAGGAATGTGGGTCCGACACTAAAGGGCGGAACTTCTCCTGTTCTGTGACATTGACATGCCCTAGTGCTGATGTGCAATTGTCTGTAGGATTTGCTCAGAACTCTTTCTCTTTCTTCATATTATTAAATTGTATTACTATAGTGCCTAGGAACCCCAGTCACGAACCTGTGCCTTCCTAAGCTCTATTTAAACCATTGGTGTGTCTTTCCACACACAAGTGAATCCGTCACTCCCTGACAGACCTACCATGAGGGGGCTCCTGGCACTCAGTCACGCTGGTGTGTTGTTTGAATCTAGCTCTGCAGTGGAGGCTATAAAGATGCTGCTTCTCTGTGTTGGCTGCCGTTCCGAGCTGACTGTTATGGAGAAGGAGCAAGGCTGGATCCTCCTACAAAGCCCCCAAGATCACCTCCATGGGGTGAGCCTGCTGGCCAGGTAATACACAAGCATTTTCCATGCAGTCAGTCCTGCTAGTGGGGGCAATTCCAAAAAGAAACATTCCTCACTTCGGGCTGCCATGTGGTCCCAAGCTGACCCCTCACCCCCATGTTGCAGAACGTGCTTCTTCCCTTACTATCAAAGGTATTTCTGCTTTGTGTCACAGAGCCATGGTGCACTATGCTTGCCCTGAGACCACAAGGATGCTGCTGGACCTAGTGATCCCGCTCCTTGACAGAGGTGATAAGAAACACAGGCTGACCATGATGGCCTTCTTTGTAGAAGTAAGTTTCATTAGCTGATGAGAGCAATTGGGTCTTGTGTCCTAGATTAGTGAGCAACTCCTTAAATCAAGCCTTTGAGACTCATTATTGCGCTACATAAACGATGAGCTTTATTGGTCATGTCCACATTGCCAGGTGTCCATGCAGCACTGACTAGCTTCCCCAGTCCTGTCCCAGCACGCTCAGTGTAAAATCTGAGATGGATCCTTTAGGGGATCATTGGTTGCTCCAAAGTTGTAATCAGGAGCCTGATGAGAATATCCAAGAAACTAAGGTTCTGTAGAACAGCATCAGCCTGGACTCTCCCGAAGGGCAGCTGGGTCTCCTGTCGGCATCAGCCTTTCTGCAGGTCCATGAAAGGTTCCTCCCTGCGAAGTCACTAAGGAAAAGCAAAGAGGGGCATTGAGAGTGGGTATGGAGGAGAGAGGATCATGGTAAAAGCTCCCCCAGATGCAGGATCATTAGCTCTGAATGTGGCGAGCAATCTTTAACCTTCTCTATTGGATGGGTTAGTTAGAGGCACATCACCAGGAATGAGGTGGCTCTATAGTCCATCGCTAGGTTGTCCTCCCCATTTCCACGGGTTCTGTCTGGCTAGTTCCTATTGACAGTTTTCAGGGATTGTCTCCTCATCTAACTCATTAAGGGATGGGGTTTAATTCTCTCCTCACCAGGAGTCCAATCCTGGGCCCATTGAGATCAAAGGCAAAACTTCCACTGACTTCAGTGGGGTCAGGATTTCAACTCAGAGGTTTGATTTCTCAGTCCCAGCTTTCGCGTTATCTCAGAGCGGCTTGTTCTGCTTCACAGGGTC
>NW_027053699.1:0-24000 GCF_011386835.1 Chrysemys picta bellii | reverse complement strand
ACTCCACTGGCCATCACCTACAGTCCTCAGCTTAAACCTCTCCAACGCATCATCAGTGATCTACAACCCATCCTGGACAATGATCCCTCACTTTCACAGACCTTGGGAGGCAGGCCAGTCCTCGCCCACAGACAACCTGCCAACCTTAAGCATATTCTCACCAGCAACCACGCATCGCACCATAACAACTCTAACTCAGGAACCAACCCATGCAACAAACCTCGATGCCAACTCTGCCCACATATCTACACCAGCAACACCATCACTGGACCTAACCAGATCAGCTACAACATCACCGGCTCATTCACCTGCACGTCCACCAATGTTATATATGCCATCATATGCCAGCAATGCCCCTCTGCTATGTACATTGGCCAAACTGGACAGTCACTACGCAAGAGGATAAATGGACACAAGTCAGATATCAGGAATGGCAATATACAAAAACCTGTAGGAGAACACTTCAACCTCCCTGGCCACACAATAGCAGATGTTAAGGTAGCCATCTTACAGCAAAAAAACTTCAGGACCAGACTCCAAAGAGAAACTGCTGAGCTTCAGTTCATCTGCAAATTTGACACCATCAGATCAGGATTAAACAAAGACTGTGAATGGCTATCCAACTACAGAAACAGTTTCTCCTCCCTTGGTGTTCACACCTCAACTGCTAGCAGAGCACCTCACCCTCCCTGATTGAACTAACCTCGTTATCTCCACACTGATATATACCTGCCTCTGGAGATTTCCATTACTTGCATCTGAAGAAGTGAGGTTCTGACCCACGAAAGCTTATGCTCCCAGTACTTCTGTTAGTCTCAAAGGTGCCACAGGACCCTCTGTTGCTTTTTACAGATTCAGATTAACACGCCTACCCCTCTGATACTTGACACCATGCAAGGCACTGCATTTAGCCGTATGGAATGGAAATCTATCAACCTCATGAAGAAACTTGCACAAATACAGACAGATATCATCTTCCTTTCCAAATGCAAACGGATGGACATCATACCAAATGGACTGAAGGTGAAAAATCCATTGCTATCTACATACTGCACAGACCACAGTGAGAGATTATGCCATACATTATCAAAGAAACTGAGGAACCACCTGATCAGCATCCTATACAGCAAACAGAAAAACATCAAGAAAGAGCTCTCCAACCTTGAGACTTTCATAAATAACCAACCCTCCACACAAATGGACTTTACTAAAATAAGACAGGAGATCTACGTTACACACCTCACCTCTCTACAAAGGAAAAAGGACCGTAAGCTGTCTAAAATCCTACCTGCCACATGGGGCCACAACAGGGGTACCCCGAACTCACCCAGCAATATCGTCAATTTATCCAGCTACACACTCAACCCAGCAGAAGAGTCTGTCCTACCTCGGGGACTCTCCTTTTGCCCCAGCACCCCCACGAACATGATACAGTTCTGTGGTGATCTGGAAGCCTACTTTCGCCGCCTCCGACTCAAAGAATACTTTCATGATAACACTGAACAGCGCACTGATACACAGATACCCTCCCACCAACAACACAGGAAGAAGAACTCCACATGGACTCCTCCTGAGGGTCGAAATGACAGTCTGGACCAGTCTGCTTCCGCCGACGTGCACAGGCAGAAATTGTGGAAAAACAACATCGCTTGCCTCATAACCTAAGTCGTGCAGAACGCAATGCCATCCACAGCCTCAGAAACCACCCTGACATTATCATCAAAGAGGCTGATAAAGGAGGTGCTGTTGTCATCATGAACAGGTCTGACTACCAGAAGGAGGCTGCCAGACAACTCTCCAATACCAAATTCTACAGGCCGCTTTCCTCAGATCCCACTGAGGAATACACTAAGAAACTGCACCATCTACTCAGGACACTCCCTACACTAACACAGGAACAAATCAACATACCCTTAGAGCCCCGACCGGGGTTATTCTATCTACTACCTAAGATCCACAAACCTGGAAATCCTGGACGCCCCATCATCTCGGGCATTGGCACTCTCACTGAAGGACTGTCTGGATATGTGGACTCCCTACTCAGACCCTACGCCACCAGCACTCCCAGCTATCTCCGTGACACCACAGATTTCCTGAGAAAACTATAATGCATTGGTGACCTCCCAGAAAACACCATCCTAGCCACCATGGATGTAGAGGCTCTCTACACAAACATCCCGCATACATATGGAATACAAGCTGTCAGGAACAGTGTCCCTGATGATGACACAGCACAACTTATTACTGAGCTCTGTGACTTTATCCTCACGCACAATTATTTCAAATTTGGTGACAATATATATCTCCAGACCAGTGGCACCGCTATGGGCACCCGCATGGCCCCACAATATGCCAACATTTTTATGGCTGACCTGGAACAACGCTTCCTCAGCTCTCGTCCACTCATGCCCCTTCTCTACCTACGCTATATTGATGACACCTTCATCATCTGGACCCATGGGAAGCAGGCCCTGGAAGAAATCCACCATGCTTTCAACAGCTTCCACCCCACCATCAACCTCAGCCTGGACCAATCTACACGGGAGGTCCACTTCCTGGACACCACCATACAAATAAGCGATGGCCACATTAACACCACCCTATACCGAAAGGCCACCGACCGCTACGCCTACCTTCATGCCTCCAGCTTCCACCCCGGTCACACCACACGATCCATCGTCTACAGCCAAGCACTGAGGTACAATCGCATTTGCTCCAACCCCTCAGACAGAGACCAACACCTACAAGATCTTCACCAAGCATTCTCAAAACTACGATACCCACACAAGGAAATAAAGAAACAAATCAACAGAGCCAGACGTGTACCCAGAAGACTCCTGCTACAAGACAGGCCCAGAAGAGAAACCAACAGAACTCCACTGGCCATCACCTACAGTCCTCAGCTTAAACCTCTCCAACGCATCATCAGTGATCTACAACCCATCCTGGACAATGATCCCTCACTTTCACAGACCTTGGGAGGCAGGCCAGTCCTCGCCCACAGACAACCTGCCAACCTTAAGCATATTCTCACCAGCAACCACGCATCGCACCATAACAACTCTAACTCAGGAACCAACCCATGCAACAAACCTCGATGCCAACTCTGCCCACATATCTACACCAGCAACACCATCACTGGACCTAACCAGATCAGCTACAACATCACCGGCTCATTCACCTGCACGTCCACCAATGTTATATATGCCATCATATGCCAGCAATGCCCCTCTGCTATGTACATTGGCCAAACTGGACAGTCACTACGCAAGAGGATAAATGGACACAAGTCAGATATCAGGAATGGCAATATACAAAAACCTGTAGGAGAACACTTCAACCTCCCTGGCCACACAATAGCAGATGTTAAGGTAGCCATCTTACAGCAAAAAAACTTCAGGACCAGACTCCAAAGAGAAACTGCTGAGCTTCAGTTCATCTGCAAATTTGACACCATCAGATCAGGATTAAACAAAGACTGTGAATGGCTATCCAACTACAGAAACAGTTTCTCCTCCCTTGGTGTTCACACCTCAACTGCTAGCAGAGCACCTCACCCTCCCTGATTGAACTAACCTCGTTATCTCCACACTGATATATACCTGCCTCTGGAGATTTCCATTACTTGCATCTGAAGAAGTGAGGTTCTGACCCACGAAAGCTTATGCTCCCAGTACTTCTGTTAGTCTCAAAGGTGCCACAGGACCCTCTGTTGCTTTTTACAGATTCAGACTAACACGCCTACCCCTCTGATACTTGACACCATGCAAGGCACTGCATTTAGCCGTATGGAATGGAAATCTATCAACCTCATGAAGAAACTTGCACAAATACAGACAGATATCATCTTCCTTTCCAAATGCAAACGGATGGACATCATACCAAATGGACTGAAGGTGAAAAATCCATTGCTATCTACATACTGCACAGACCACAGTGAGAGATTATGCCATACATTATCAAAGAAACTGAGGAACCACCTGATCAGCATCCTATACAGCAAACAGAAAAACATCAAGAAAGAGCTCTCCAACCTGGAGACTTTCATAAATAACCAACCCTCCACACAAATGGACTTTACTAAAATAAGACAGGAGATCTACGTTACACACCTCACCTCTCTACAAAGGAAAAAGGACCGTAAGCTGTCTAAAATCCTACCTGCCACATGGGGCCACAACAGGGGTACCCCGAACTCACCCAGCAATATCGTCAATTTATCCAGCTACACACTCAACCCAGCAGAAGAGTCTGTCCTATCTCGGGGACTCTCCTTTTGCCCCAGCACCCCCACGAACATGATACAGTTCTGTGGTGATCTGGAAGCCTACTTTCGCCGCCTCCGACTCAAAGAATACTTTCATGATAACACTGAACAGCGCACTGATACACAGATACCCTCCCACCAACAACACAGGAAGAAGAACTCCACATGGACTCCTCCTGAGGGTCGAAATGACAGTCTGGACCTATACATAGAATGCTTCCGCCGACGTGCACCGGCAGAAATTGTGGAAAAACAACATCGCTTGCCTCATAACCTAAGTCGTGCAGAACGCAATGCCATCCACAGCCTCAGAAACCACCCTGACATTATCATCAAAGAGGCTGATAAAGGAGGTGCTGTTGTCATCATGAACAGGTCTGACTACCAGAAGGAGGCTGCCAGACAACTCTCCAATACCAAATTCTACAGGCCGCTTTCCTCAGATCCCACTGAGGAATACACTAAGAAACTGCACCATCTACTCAGGACACTCCCTACACTAACACAGGAACAAATCAACATAGCCTTAGAGCCCCGACCGGGGTTATTCTATCTACTACCTAAGATCCACAAACCTGGAAATCCTGGACGCCCCATCATCTCGGGCATTGGCACTCTCACTGAAGGACTGTCTGGATATGTGGACTCCCTACTCAGACCCTACGCCACCAGCACTCCCAGCTATCTCCGTGACACCACAGATTTCCTGAGAAAACTACAATGCATTGGTGACCTCCCAGAAAACACCATCCTAGCCACCATGGATGTAGAGGCTCTCTACACAAACATCCCGCATACAGATGGAATACAAGCTGTCAGGAACAGTATCCCTGATGATGACACAGCACAACTTATTACTGAGCTCTGTGACTTTATCCTCACGCACAATTATTTCAAATTTGGTGACAGTATATACCTCCAAACCAGTGGCACTGCTATGGGCACCCGCATGGCCCCACAATATGCCAACATTTTTATGGCTGACCTGGAACAACGCTTCCTCAGCTCTCGTCCACTCATGCCCCTTCTCTACCTACGCTATATTGATGACACCTTCATCATCTGGACCCATGGGAAGGAGGCCCTGGAAGAATTCCACCATGCTTTCAACAGCTTCCACCCCACCATCAACCTCAGCCTGGACCAATCTATATGGGAGGTCCACTTCCTGGACACCACCGTAAAAATAAGCGATGGCCACATTAACACCACCCTATACCGAAAGGCCACCGACCGCTACGCCTACCTTCATGCCTCCAGCTTCCACCCCGGTCACACCACACGATCCATCGTCTACAGCCAAGCACTGAGGTACAATCGCATCTGCTCCAACCCCTCAGACAGAGACCAACACCTACAAGATCTTCACCAAGCATTCTCAAAACTACGATACCCACACAAGGAAATAAAGAAACAAATCAACAGAGCCAGACGTGTACCCAGAAGACTCCTGCTACAAGACAGGCCCAGAAGAGAAACCAACAGAACTCCACTGGCCATCACCTACAGTCCTCAGCTTAAACCTCTCCAACGCATCATCAGTGATCTACAACCCATCCTGGACAATGATCCCTCACTTTCACAGACCTTGGGAGGCAGGCCAGTCCTCGCCCACAGACAACCTGCCAACCTTAAGCATATTCTCACCAGCAACCACGCATCGCACCATAACAACTCTAACTCAGGAACCAACCCATGCAACAAACCTCGATGCCAACTCTGCCCACATATCTACACCAGCAACACCATCACTGGACCTAACCAGATCAGCTACAACATCACCGGCTCATTCACCTGCACGTCCACCAATGTTATATATGCCATCATATGCCAGCAATGCCCCTCTGCTATGTACATTGGCCAAACTGGACAGTCACTACGCAAGAGGATAAATGGACACAAGTCAGATATCAGGAATGGCAATATACAAAAACCTGTAGGAGAACACTTCAACCTCCCTGGCCACACAATAGCAGATGTTAAGGTAGCCATCTTACAGCAAAAAAACTTCAGGACCAGACTCCAAAGAGAAACTGCTGAGCTTCAGTTCATCTGCAAATTTGACACCATCAGATCAGGATTAAACAAAGACTGTGAATGGCTATCCAACTACAGAAACAGTTTCTCCTCCCTTGGTGTTCACACCTCAACTGCTAGCAGAGCACCTCACCCTCCCTGATTGAACTAACCTCGTTATCTCCACACTGATATATACCTGCCTCTGGAGATTTCCATTACTTGCATCTGAAGAAGTGAGGTTCTGACCCACGAAAGCTTATGCTCCCAGTACTTCTGTTAGTCTCAAAGGTGCCACAGGACCCTCTGTTGCTTTTTACAGATTCAGACTAACACGCCTACCCCTCTGATACTTGACACCATGCAAGGCACTGCATTTAGCCGTATGGAATGGAAATCTATCAACCTCATGAAGAAACTTGCACAAATACAGACAGATATCATCTTCCTTTCCAAATGCAAACGGATGGACATCATACCAAATGGACTGAAGGTGAAAAATCCATTGCTATCTACATACTGCACAGACCACAGTGAGAGATTATGCCATACATTATCCAAGAAACTGAGGAACCACCTGATGAGCATCCTATACAGCAAACAGAAAAACATCAAGAAAGAGCTCTCCAACCTGGAGACTTTCATAAATAACCAACCCTCCACACAAATGGACTTTACTAAAATAAGACAGGAGATCTACGTTACACACCTCACCTCTCTACAAAGGAAAAAGGACCGTAAGCTGTCTAAAATCCTACCTGCCACATGGGGCCACAACAGGGGTACCCCGAACTCACCCAGCAATATCGTCAATTTATCCAGCTACACACTCAACCCAGCAGAAGAGTCTGTCCTATCTCGGGGACTCTCCTTTTGCCCCAGCACCCCCACGAACATGATACAGTTCTGTGGTGATCTGGAAGCCTACTTTCGCCGCCTCCGACTCAAAGAATACTTTCATGATAACACTGAACAGCGCACTGATACACAGATACCCTCCCACCAACAACACAGGAAGAAGAACTCCACATGGACTCCTCCTGAGGGTCGAAATGACAGTCTGGACCTATACATAGAATGCTTCCGCCGACGTGCACCGGCAGAAATTGTGGAAAAACAACATCGCTTGCCTCATAACCTAAGTCGTGCAGAACGCAATGCCATCCACAGCCTCAGAAACCACCCTGACATTATCATCAAAGAGGCTGATAAAGGAGGTGCTGTTGTCATCATGAACAGGTCTGACTACCAGAAGGAGGCTACCAGACAACTCTCCAATACCAAATTCTACAGGCCGCTTTCCTCAGATCCCACTGAGGAATACACTAAGAAACTGCACCATCTACTCAGGACACTCCCTACACTAACACAGGAACAAATCAACATACCCTTAGAGCCCCGACCGGGGTTATTCTATCTACTACCTAAGATCCACAAACCTGGAAATCCTGGACGCCCCATCATCTCGGGCATTGGCACTCTCACTGAAGGACTGTCTGGATATGTGGCCTCCCTACTCAGACCCTACGCCACCAGCACTCCCAGCTATCTCCGTGACACCACAGATTTCCTGAGAAAACTACAATGCATTGGTGACCTCCCAGAAAACACCATCCTAGCCACCATAGATGTAGAGGCTCTCTACACAAACATCCCGCATACAGATGGAATACAAGCTGTCAGGAACAGTATCCCTGATGATGACACAGCACAACTTATTGCTGAGCTCTGTGACTTTATCCTCACGCACAATTATTTCAAATTTGGTGACAATATATACCTCCAGACCAGTGGCACCGCTATGGGCACCCGCATGGCCCCACAATATGACAACATTTTTATGGCTGACCTGGAACAACGCTTCCTCAGCTCTCGTCCACTCATGCCCCTTCTCTACCTACGCTATATTGATGACACCTTCATCATCTGGACCCATGGGAAGCAGGCCCTGGAAGAAATCCACCATGCTTTCAACAGCTTCCACCCCACCATCAACCTCAGCCTGGACCAATCTACACGGGAGGTCCACTTCCTGGACACCACCGTACAAATAAGCGATGGCCACATTAACACCACCCTATACCGAAAGGCCACCGACCGCTACGCCTACCTTCATGCCTCCAGCTTCCACCCCGGTCACACCACACGATCCATCGTCTACAGCCAAGCACTGAGGTACAATCGCATTTGCTCCAACCCCTCAGACAGAGACCAACACCTACAAGATCTTCACCAAGCATTCTCAAAACTACGATACCCACACAAGGAAATAAAGAAACAAATCAACAGAGCCAGACGTGTACCCAGAAGACTCCTGCTACAAGACAGGCCCAGAAGAGAAACCAACAGAACTCCACTGGCCATCACCTACAGTCCTCAGCTTAAACCTCTCCAACGCATCATCAGTGATCTACAACCCATCCTGGACAATGATCCCTCACTTTCACAGACCTTGGGAGGCAGGCCAGTCCTCGCCCACAGACAACCTGCCAACCTTAAGCATATTCTCACCAGCAACCACGCATCGCACCATAACAACTCTAACTCAGGAACCAACCCATGCAACAAACCTCGATGCCAACTCTGCCCACATATCTACACCAGCAACACCATCACTGGACCTAACCAGATCAGCTACAACATCACCGGCTCATTCACCTGCACGTCCACCAATGTTATATATGCCATCATATGCCAGCAATGCCCCTCTGCTATGTACATTGGCCAAACTGGACAGTCACTACGCAAGAGGATAAATGGACACAAGTCAGATATCAGGAATGGCAATATACAAAAACCTGTAGGAGAACACTTCAACCTCCCTGGCCACACAATAGCAGATGTTAAGGTAGCCATCTTACAGCAAAAAAACTTCAGGACCAGACTCCAAAGAGAAACTGCTGAGCTTCAGTTCATCTGCAAATTTGACACCATCAGATCAGGATTAAACAAAGACTGTGAATGGCTATCCAACTACAGAAACAGTTTCTCCTCCCTTGGTGTTCACACCTCAACTGCTAGCAGAGCACCTCACCCTCCCTGATTGAACTAACCTCGTTATCTCCACACTGATATATACCTGCCTCTGGAGATTTCCATTACTTGCATCTGAAGAAGTGAGGTTCTGACCCACGAAAGCTTATGCTCCCAGTACTTCTGTTAGTCTCAAAGGTGCCACAGGACCATCTGTTGCTTTTTACAGATTCAGACTAACACGCCTACCCCTCTGATACTTGACACCATGCAAGGCACTGCATTTAGCCGTATGGAATGGAAATCTATCAACCTCATGAAGAAACTTGCACAAATACAGACAGATATCATCTTCCTTTCCAAATGCAAACGGATGGACATCATACCAAATGGACTGAAGGTGAAAAATCCATTGCTATCTACATACTGCACAGACCACAGTGAGAGATTATGCCATACATTATCAAAGAAACTGAGGAACCACCTGATGAGCATCCTATACAGCAAACAGAAAAACATCAAGAAAGAGCTCTCCAACCTGGAGACTTTCATAAATAACCAACCCTCCACACAAATGGACTTTACTAAAATAAGACAGGAGATCTACGTTACACACCTCACCTCTCTACAAAGGAAAAAGGACCGTAAGCTGTCTAAAATCCTACCTGCCACATGGGGCCACAACAGGGGTACCCCAAACTCACCCAGCAATATCGTCAATTTATCCAGCTACACACTCAACCCAGCAGAAGAGTCTGTCCTATCTCGGGGACTCTCCTTTTGCCCCAGCACCCCCACGAACATGATACAGTTCTGTGGTGATCTGGAAGCCTACTTTCGCCGCCTCCGACTCAAAGAATACTTTCATGATAACACTGAACAGCGCACTGATACACAGATACCCTCCCACCAACAACACAGGAAGAAGAACTCCACATGGACTCCTCCTGAGGGTCGAAATGACAGTCTGGACCTATACATAGAATGCTTCCACCGACGTGCACCGGCAGAAATTGTGGAAAAACAACATCGCTTGCCTCATAACCTAAGTCGTGCAGAACGCAATGCCATCCACAGCCTCAGAAACCACCCTGACATTATCATCAAAGAGGCTGATAAAGGAGGTGCTGTTGTCATCATGAACAGGTCTGACTACCAGAAGGAGGCTGCCAGACAACTCTCCAATACCAAATTCTACAGGCCGCTTTCCTCAGATCCCACTGAGGAATACACTAAGAAACTGCACCATCTACTCAGGACGCTCCCTACACTAACACAGGAACAAATCAACATACCCTTAGAGCCCCGACCGGGGTTATTCTATCTACTACCTAAGATCCACAAACCTGGAAATCCTGGACGCCCCATCATCTCGGGCATTGGCACTCTCACTGAAGGACTGTCTGGATATGTGGACTCCCTACTCAGACCCTACGCCACCAGCACTCCCAGCTATCTCCGTGACACCACAGATTTCCTGAGAAAACTACAATGCATTGGTGACCTCCCAGAAAACACCATCCTAGCCACCATAGATGTAGAGGCTCTCTACACAAACATCCCGCATACAGATGGAATACAAGCTGTCAGGAACAGTATCCCTGATGATGACACAGCACAACTTATTGCTGAGCTCTGTGACTTTATCCTCACGCACAATTATTTCAAATTTGGTGACAATATATACCTCCAGACCAGTGGCACCGCTATGGGCACCCGCATGGCCCCACAATATGACAACATTTTTATGGCTGACCTGGAACAACGCTTCCTCAGCTCTCGTCCACTCATGCCCCTTCTCTACCTACGCTATATTGATGACACCTTCATCATCTGGACCCATGGGAAGCAGGCCCTGGAAGAAATCCACCATGCTTTCAACAGCTTCCACCCCACCATCAACCTCAGCCTGGACCAATCTACACGGGAGGTCCACTTCCTGGACACCACCGTACAAATAAGCGATGGCCACATTAACACCACCCTATACCGAAAGGCCACCGACCGCTACGCCTACCTTCATGCCTCCAGCTTCCACCCCGGTCACACCACACGATCCATCGTCTACAGCCAAGCACTGAGGTACAATCGCATCTGCTCCAACCCCTCAGACAGAGACCAACACCTACAAGATCTTCACCAAGCATTCTCAAAACTACGATACCCACACAAGGAAATAAAGAAACAAATCAACAGAGCCAGACGTGTACCCAGAAGACTCCTGCTACAAGACAGGCCCAGAAGAGAAACCAACAGAACTCCACTGGCCATCACCTACAGTCCTCAGCTTAAACCTCTCCAACGCATCATCAGTGATCTACAACCCATCCTGGACAATGATCCCTCACTTTCACAGACCTTGGGAGGCAGGCCAGTCCTCGCCCACAGACAACCTGCCAACCTTAAGCATATTCTCACCAGCAACCACGCATCGCACCATAACAACTCTAACTCAGGAACCAACCCATGCAACAAACCTCGATGCCAACTCTGCCCACATATCTACACCAGCAACACCATCACTGGACCTAACCAGATCAGCTACAACATCACCGGCTCATTCACCTGCACGTCCACCAATGTTATATATGCCATCATATGCCAGCAATGCCCCTCTGCTATGTACATTGGCCAAACTGGACAGTCACTACGCAAGAGGATAAATGGACACAAGTCAGATATCAGGAATGGCAATATACAAAAACCTGTAGGAGAACACTTCAACCTCCCTGGCCACACAATAGCAGATGTTAAGGTAGCCATCTTACAGCAAAAAAACTTCAGGACCAGACTCCAAAGAGAAACTGCTGAGCTTCAGTTCATCTGCAAATTTGACACCATCAGATCAGGATTAAACAAAGACTGTGAATGGCTATCCAACTACAGAAACAGTTTCTCCTCCCTTGGTGTTCACACCTCAACTGCTAGCAGAGCACCTCACCCTCCCTGATTGAACTAACCTCGTTATCTCCACACTGATATATACCTGCCTCTGGAGATTTCCATTACTTGCATCTGAAGAAGTGAGGTTCTGACCCACGAAAGCTTATGCTCCCAGTACTTCTGTTAGTCTCAAAGGTGCCACAGGACCCTCTGTTGCCCTTTGTGGGAAGTTCATCGAAAACTGTGGGGTTGAAATAATGCTTGGACACCATTGACACTAGATGCTGCCATCGTGTGGCTTAGCATTAGTGTCTGGGATGACTTGCGGCAAGATCTCAACCTCCCGGCAACCCACTTCACTGCTGCCAGAATCCCTCCTGGATCAGCTGTCAAGGACACCGACGGGGAGGTAGCAGGAACTCACCCTACAAGGAGGGGGGTGGACACTGGAGGTTACTAGAAAGGAGAAGACTCCATTCTGGGGTTGAGGAGGTGAATTCATCCCTCAGTGGTGGGCAGGTGCTGGGTGGAAATACTGCTGGTTCCATTTGCCCTTAATTCCTCCTGATTCCTCGGAGCGTTTGAGTCTCTGACAAGTTTTCGTTCCCTTGCAGCAGGAGGACGTCATGGCCAGAGTGATGCACCAGCTCCGCATCATCCGGCACTTGCGCCAGGTGCCTTAGACACTGCAGGGGCTGCGCCTCTGAGGCCTTCAGGAACTCCCGCTCCCTGCTGCAGGTACTGCTCTGGCTGATTGTAAATGGGGAGCTAGTGGAAGGGGAAATGGAGCCCCCTGGCATTCACTAAAAGGGAAAGTGGTGGATTCTCCATCTCTTGATGTCATTGAATGAAACTAGATGCCTTTCTGGAATGTGTGTGCCCAAAAAGTAACTATTGTACTATAGAGGAAGCCTATGATATGCAGGGGGTTAGACTAGATACTCTAAAGGTCTCTTCTGACCATAAAGTCTACTAATTTTGGAAACTCTGAGTGTAGCATTGGGAGCAGCCTCTGATGTTTTACTGTCTAGCCGGCTTGCTTCCTAGAATGAGGGCGCATTGAGTGGGGTGATCCACAGAGAGTAGCTCAAACCTTCAAAGTGTCAGGCCAGAATCAGGACATTAGCACTTCAGAGGATGGGTGGGTGTGGCAGTGACATCACAAAAGCCTTTTGCAGGACCTCAGCTTATTGGTCAAATGTGTTAGGGAGGTGGTGACCTCAGAGAGAGATGCTGACATCAGATAGAGATGCTGACATGAGGGCCAGGGAAACCTCAGAGACCCCTGTTGCTTTGCTTCAGCAAGTCTCCTCCTTGAGGTCTCTCTTTGAGGAAAGTAAGTGACTCGGAGAGGTTTGTATCGTGTTCAGTCTGATCCACCTGGTGCCAGCTGAATTCTAGGCATGGAAAACACTAGTTCAAGGTGGCAGAATTTTATTCCCTCCCTGTGATTTTGTCCCGTAGAATCACTAGGGACATTAGTGTTTGTCCTTTTCGTTTTACCTTTTCCTCCCTCCTTCCTTCCTTTCTCTTCATCTCTTACTTCTTTTGTCCTTTCTCCTGTTCCCCTCCCACCACCAGGAGTGGTTTGTGTGTGTGTGTGTGTTGCTTGGGGTGCTCTTCACCTCCCCTTGTGGGGAGTTCATCCAAACCTGTGTGGTTGAAATAGTGCTTGGACTCCACTGACACTAGATGCTGCCATCGTGTGGATTAGCATTGGTGTCTGGGATGACTTGGGGCAAGATCTCAACCTACCCGGAACCCACTTCACTGCTGGCAGAATCCCTCCTGCCCCCCCTGCTAGAGCCGCCTCCCTGGCCAACCTGGGTGGGGGTGGAGAAGAGTGTTCTGATAACTTGAGCTGTGGTTTGGAGGTGGAACAGCTGTCAAGGGCACTGAGAGGGAGGTAGCAGCAGCTCACCCTTCAAGGAGGGGATTTGGCACTGGAGGTTACTAGAAAGGACAAGAAGACTCCATTCTGGGGTTCAGGAGGTGAATTTATCCCTCAGTGGTGGTCAGGTGCTGAGTGGAAATACTGCTGGTTCCAGGGGCCCTTAATTCCCCCTGATTCCTCGGGGCGTTTGAGTCTGTGACAGGTTCTGGTTCCCTTGCAGGAGGAGGACGTCACGACCAAAGTGATGCACCAGGTCCGCATCATCCGGCACTTGCGCCAGGTGCCTGAGACACTGCAGGGGTTGTGCCTCTGAGGCCTTCAGCAACTCCCGCTCCCTGCTGCAGGTACTGCTCTGGCGCACTGTAAATGGGGAACTAGTGGAAGGGGAAATGGAGCCCCCTGGCACTCACTAAAAGGGAAAGTGGTGGATTCTCTATCTCTTGATGTCAATGAATGAAGACTAGATGCCTTTCTGGAATGTGTTTTCCAAAAAAGTAACTGTTGTGCTATACAGGAAGCCCATGATATGCAGGGGGTTAGATGAGATGCTCTAAAGGTCTCTTCTGGCCATAAAGTCTACTAATTTTTTTAAAACTGAGTGTAGCGTTGGGAACAGCGTCTGATGTTTTACTGTCTAGCCGGCTTGCTTCCTAGAATGAACAGGCATTGAGTGGCGTGATCCACAGGGAGTAGGTCAGACCTTGAAAGTGTCTGGTGAGCGGTAGGACAATAGCACTTCAGGGTTTGGTTGGGTGTGGCAGTGACATCACAAAGGCCTTTTGCAGGATCTCAGCCTATTGGTCAAAGGTGTTAGGGAGGTGGTGACCTCAGAGAGAGATGCTGACATCAGCCAGGCAGGATAGGGTCGCAGAACCAGGAAAACCTCGTAGACCCCTGTGGCTTAGCTTCAGCAATTCTCCTTCTCAAGGTCTCTCTTTGAGAGACTATTAGCGTTCACCTAGGTGAGTGCGAGGAGGAACCTCTTTCGAGTTTTCTCCTTTCCTTTTACTGGTTTTACTAGAAACCAGATGTCCCTGTTCAGAAAGTTAGAGCCTCGGAGAGGTTTTGGAAGCTGCTCAGTCTGATCCATCTGGTGCCAGCTGAATTCTAGGCATGTATAAGACTATTTCAAGGTGGCAGAATTTTATAGCCCACCTGGGATTTTGTCCTGTGGAATCACTGGGGACATTAGGGTTTGTCCTTTTCATTTTACCTTTTCCTCCATCCCTCCTTCTTTTCTCTTCATCTCTTACTTCTTTTGTCCTTTCTCCTGTTCCCCTCCCACCACCAGGAATGGTGTGTGTGTGTGTGTGTGTGTTGGTAGGGGTGCTCTTCACCTCCCCTTGTGGTAAGTTGATCCAAAACTGTGGGGTTGAAATAGTGCTTTGACTCCACGGACACTAGATGCTGCCATCGTGTGGCTTAGCATTAGTGTCTGGGATGACTTTGGGGCAAGATCTCAACCTCCCCGCAACGCACTTCACTGCTGGCAGAATCCCTCCTGCTCCCCCTCCTAGATCCGCCTCTCTGCCCAACCTGGGTGGGGGTGGAGAAGAGGGTTCTGATAACTTGAGGTGTGGTTTGGAGGTGGAACAGCTGTCAAGGGCACTGAGGGGGAGGTAGCAGGAGCTCATCCCTCAAGGAGGGGGGTTTGCACTGGAGGTTACTAAAAAGGAGAAGACGACTCCATTCTGGGGTTCAGGAGGTGAATTCATCCCTGAGTGGTGGGCAGGTGCTGGGTGGAGATACTGCTGGTTCCAGGTGGCCTTAATTCCCCCTGATTCCTCGGGGCGTTTTAGTCTCGGAAAGAGTCCAACGGAGGGCAACAAAAATGATTAGGGGTCTGGAGCACATGAGTTATGAGGAGAGGCTGAGGGAACTGGGATTGTTTAGTCTCCAGAAGAGAAGAATGAAAGGGGATTTGATAGCAGCCTTCAACTACCTGAAGGGGGGTTCCAAAGAGGATGGAGCTTGGCTGTTCCCAGTGGTGGCAGATGACAGTACAAGGAGCAATGGTCTCAAGTTGCAGTGCGGGAGGTCCAGGTTGGATATTAAGAAAAACTATTTCACTAGGAGGGTGGTGAAAGACTGGAATGCGTTACCTAGGGAGGTGGTGGAGTCTCCTTCCTTGGAGGTTTTTAAGGCCCGGCTTGACAAAGCCCTGGCTGGGATGAAGGGGAAATGGAGCCCCCTGGCACTCACTAAAAGGGAAAGTGGTGGATTCTCCATTTCTTGATGTCATTGAATGAAGACTAGATGCCTTTCTGGAATGTGTGTGCCCAAAAAGTAACTATTGTACGATACAGGAAGCCTGTAATATGCAGGGCGTTAGATGAGATGCTCTAAAGGTCTCTTGTGGACATAAAGTCTCCTAATTTTGGAAACACTGAGTGTAGCATTGGGAGCAGCCTCTGATGTTTTACTGTCTAGCCGGCTTGCTTCCTAGAATGAAGACGCATTAAGTGGGTTGATCCACAGAGAGTAGCTCAAACCTTCAAAGTGTCAGGCCAGCAGCAGGACATTAGGATTAGTGTGTGCGTGTGTGTTGCTGGGGGTGCTCTTCACCTCCCCTTTTGGGAAGTTAATCCAAAACTGTGGGGTTGAAATAGTGCTTGGACTCCACTGACACTAGATGCTGCCATCCTGTGGCTTAGCATTAGTGTCTGGGATGACTTGGGGCAAGATCTCAACCTCCCCGCAACCCACTTCACTGCTGCCAGAATCCCTCCTGCCCCCCCTGCTAGAGCCACCTCCCTGCCCAACCTGGGTGGGGGTGGAGAAGAGGGTTCTGATAACTTGAGGTGTGGTTTGGAGGTGGAACAGCTGTCAAGGGCACTGAGGGGGAGGTAGCAGGAGCTCACCCCAGAAGGAGCGGGGTTGGCACTGGAGGTTACTAGAAAGGACAAGAAGACTCCGTTCTGGGGTTCAGGAGGTGAATTCATCTCTCAGTGGTGTTCAGGTGCTGAGTGGAAATACTGCTGGTTCCAGGTGCCCTTAAATCCCCCAGATTCCTCGGGGCGTTTGAGTCTCTGACAGGTTCTCGTTCCCTTGCAGGAGGAGGACGTCACGGCCAAAGTGATGCACCCGCATCATCCGCCACTTGCGCCAGGTGCCTGAGACACTGCAGAGGCTGCGCCTCTGAGGCCTTCAGCAACTCCCGCTCCCTGCTGCAGGTACTGCTCTGTCTCCCTGTAAATGTCGAGCTAGTGGAAGGGGAAATGGAGCCCCCTGGCACTCACTAAAAGGGAAAGTGGTGGATTCTCCATCTCTTGATGTCATTGAATGAAGACTAGATGCCTTTCTGGAATGTGTGTGCCCAAAAAGTAACTATTGTACTATACAGGAGGCCTATGATATGCAGGGGCTTAGATGAGATGCTCTAAAGGTCTCTTGTGGCCATAAAGTCTACAAATTTTGGAAACACTGAGTGTAGTATTGGGAGCAGCCTCTGATGTTTTACTGTCTAGCCGGCTTGCTTCCTAGAATGAAGACGCATTGAGTGGGGTGATCCACAGAGAGTACCTGTGTCAAGGCTGTATCCCCACTTTGAAGTTTAGGATACAAATGTAGGGGCCTGCATGAAAACTTCTAAGCTTAACCACCATCCCAAGGCTAATTTCCTCCCCTGGGTAGCCTTGAGAAACCTTTCACCAATTCCCTGGTGAATACAGATCCAAACCCCTTGGATCTTAAAACAAGGAGAAATTAACCATCCCCCCTCCTTCCTCCCACCAACTTCTGGTGAATACAGATCCAACCCCCTTGGATCTAAAAGGAGGAGAAATTAACCATTCCCCTCCTTCCTCCCACCAACTCCTGGTGAATCAAGATCCAAACTCCTTGGATCTTAAAACAAGGAAAAATCAATCAGGTTCTTAAAAATAAGGCTTTTAATTAAAGAAAAAGGTAAAAATCATCTCTGTAAAATCAGTATGGAAATTAACCTTACAGGGTAATCAAACTTAAAGAGCTCAGAGGACTCCCCTCTAGTCTTAGGTTCAAAGTACAGCAAACAAAGATAAACACTCTAGTAAAAGGTACATTTACAAGTTGAGAAAACAAAGGAAAACTAACACGCCTTGTTTGAAATAGGAGAGACTTGTTTAGAAAGATGTGGAGAACCTGGATTGATGTCTGGTCCCTCTCAGTCCCGAGGGCGAACACCCACACAAACAAAGAACACAAACAAAAGCCTTTGAAAGTATCTTGTCCCCTTATTGGTCCTTTAGGTCAGATGCCAGCCAGGTTACCTGAGCTTCTTAACCCTTTACAGGGAAAAGGATTTTGGAGTCTCTGGCCAGGAGGGATTTTATAGTACTGTACACAGGACAGCTGTTATCCTTCCCTTTATAGTTATGACAACCTCAAACCTTCAAAGTCTCAGGCCAGCAACAGGACATTAGCATTGGTTGGGTGTGGCAGTGACATCACAAAGGCCTTTTGCAGGACGTCAGCCTATTGGTCAAATGTGTTAGGGAGGTGGTGACCTCAGAGAGAGATGCTGACATCACCCTGACAGGACAGGAGCACAGGGCCAGGGAAACCTCAGAGACCCTGTGGCTTTGCTTCAGCAAGTCTCCTTCTCGAGGTCTCTCTTTGAGGACTGAGAGAGTGTTCACGTATTTAAGTGCGTGCAGGAGCCTCTTTCGAGTTTTCTCCTTTCCTTTTACTGATTTTACTAGAAAACAGGCATCCCTGTTGAGAAAGTAAGAGCCTCGGAGAGGTTTGTAACCTCTTCAGTCTGATCCACCTGGTGCCATCTGCATTCTAGGCATGGAAAACATTAGTTCAAGGTGGCAGAATTTTATATCCCACCTGGGACTTTGTCCCGTGGAATCACTGGGGACATTAGGATTTGTCCTTTTCATTTTAAGTTTTCCTCCATCCCTCCTTCCTTTCCTTTCATCTCTTACTTCTTTTGTCCTTTCTCCTGTTCCCCTCCCACCACCAGGAGCGGTGTGTGTGTGTGTGTGTGTGTGTATGTTTGTTGCTGGGGGTGCTCTTCACCTCCCCTTGTGGGGCGTTCATGCAAAACTGTGGGGTTGAAATAGTACTTCGACTCCACTGACACTAGATGCTGCCATCCTGTGGCTTAGCATTAGTGTCTGGGATGAGATGCTCTAAAGGTCTCTTGTGGCCATAAAGTCTACTAATTTTGGAAACACTGAGTGTAGCATTGGGAGCAGCCTCTGATATTTTACTGTCTAGCCAGCTTGCTTCTTAGAATGAAGATGCATTTTTTGGGGTGATCCACAGAGAGTAGCTCAAACCTTCAAAGTGTCAGGCCAACAGCAGGACATGAGCACTTTAGGGTTTGGTTGGGTGTGGCAGTGATATCACAAAGGCTTTTTCAAGGACCTCAGCGTACTGGTCAAAGGTGTTAGGGAAGTGGTGACCTCAGAGAGAGATGCTGACATGAGCCAGGCAGGACAGGGGGCAGGGCCAGGGAAACCTCAGAGACCCCTGTGGCTTTGCTTCAGCAAGTCTCCTTCTCGAGGTCTCTCTTTGAGGACTGAGAGAGTATTAGGGTTCACGTATGTGAGTGCGAGCAGGAGCCTCTTTCCAGTTTTCTCCTTCCCTTTAACTGATTTTACTAGAAAAGAGACGTCCCTGTTGAGAAGGTAAGAGCCTCCAAGAGGTTTTGGAACCTGCTCAGTCTGATCTATCTCGTGCCAGCTGAATTCTAGGCATGGAAAACACTAGTTTAAGGTGGCAGAATTTTATTCCCTCCCTGGGATTTTGCCCCTTAGAATCACTGGGGACATTAGGGTTTGTTCTTTTCGCTTTACCTTTTCCTCCATCCCTCCTTCCTTTCTCTTCATCTCTTACTTCTTTTGTCGTTTCTCCTGTTCCCCTCCCACCACCAGGAGTGGTGGGTGGGTGTGTTTGTGTGTGTGTTGCTGGGGGTGCTCTTCACCTCCCCTTGTTGGGAGTTGATCCAAAACTGTATGGTTGAAATAGTGCTTGGACTCCACAGACACTAGATGCTGCCATCCTGTGGCTTAGCGTTAGTGTCTCGGATGACTTGGGCAAGATCTCAACCTCCCCGCAACCCACTTCACTGCTGCCAGAATCCCTCCTGCCCCCACTGCTAGACCCGCCTCCCAGCCCAACCTTGGTGGGGGTCTAGAAGAGGTTTCTGATGACTTAAGCTGTGGTTTGGAGGTGGAACAGCTGTCAAGGACACTGAGGGGGAGGTAGCAGGAGCTCACCCTAGAAGGAGGGGGATTGGCACTGGAGGTTACTAGAAAGGACAAGAAGACTCCATTCTGGGATTCAGGAGGTGAATTCATCCCTCAGTGTTGGGCAGGTGCTGAGTGGAAATACTGCTGGTTCCAGGTGCCCTTAATTCCCCCTGATTCCTCGGGGCGTTTGAGTCTGACTGGTTCTCATTCCCTTGCAGCAGGACGTCACGGCCAAAGTGAGGCACCAGCTCCGCATCATCCATCACTTTCGCCAGGTGCCAGAGACACTGCAGGGGTTGTGCCTCTGAGGCCTTCAGCAACTCCCGCTCCCTGTTGCAGGTACTGCTCTGGCTCACTGTAAATGGGGAGCTAGTGGAAGGGGAAATGGAGCCCCCTGGCACTCAGTGAAAGGGAAAGTGGTGGATTCTCCATCTCTTGAAGTCATTGAATGAAACTAGATGCCTTTCTGGAATGTTTGTGCCCAAAAAGTAACTATTGTCCTATACAGGAAGCCTATGATATGCAGGGGGTTAGATGAGATGCTCTAAAGGTCTCTTCTGGCCATAAAGTGTATTAATTTTGGAAACACTGAGTGTAGCATTGGGAGCAGCCTCTAATGTTTTACTGTCTAACCGGCTTGCTTCCTAGAATGAAGACGCATTGAGTGGGGTGATCCACAGAGAGTAGCTCAAACCTTCAAAGTGTCAGGCCAGCAGCAGGATATTAGCACTTCAGGGGATGGGTGGGTGTGGCAGTGACATCACAAAGGCCTTTTGCAGGACCTCAGCATATTGGTCAAAGGTGTTAGGGAGGTGGTAACCTCAGAGAGAGATGCTGCCATCAGCGAGGCAGGACAGGGGCGCATGGCCAGGGAAACCTCAGAGACCCCTGTGGCTTTGCTTCAGCAAGTCTCCTTCTCGAGCTCTCTTTGAGGACTGAGAGAGTATTAGGGTTCACATATGTGAGTGTGAGCAGGAGCCTCTTTCGAGTTTTCTCCTTTCCTTTTACCCATTTTACTAGAAAACAGAAGTCCCTGTTGAGAAAGTAAGTGCCTCGGAGAGGTTTGTAACCTGTTCAGTCTGATCCACCTGGTGCCATCTGAATTCTAGGCATGGAAAACACTAGTTTAAGGTGGCAGAATTTTATTCCCTCCCTGGGATTTTGTCCCGTAGAATCACTGGGGATATTAGGAATACAACAAGGAGTCTGGTGGCACCTTAAAGACTAACAGATTTATTTGGGCATAAGCTTTCGTGAGTAAAAACCTCACTTCTTCGGATGCATAGAGTGAAAGTTACAGATGCAGGCATTATATACTGACACATGGAGAGCAGGGAGTTACTTCACAAGTGGAGAACCAGTGTTGACAGGGCCAATTCAAAAATCAGGGTGGATGTAGTCCACTCCAAATAATAGATGAGGAGGTGTCAATTCCAGGAGAGGAAAAGCTGCTTCTGTAGTGAGCCAGCCACTCCCAGTCCCTATTCAAGCCCAGATTAATGGTGTTGAATTTGCAAATGAATTTTAGTTCTGCTGTTTCTCTTTGAAGTCTGTTTCTGAAGTTTTTTTGTTCAATGATAGTGACTTTTAAATCTGTAATAGAATGACCAGGGAGATTGAAGTGTTCACTTACTGGCTTATGTATGTTACCACTCCTGATGTCCGATTTGTGTCCATTTATTCTTTTGCGGAGGGACTGTCCGGTTTGGCCAATGTACATGGGAGAGGGGCATTGCTGGCACATGATGGCATATATGACATTAGTGGATGTGCAGGTGAATGAGTCCCTGATGGTGTGGCTGATGTGGTTGGGTCCTCTGATGCTGTTGCCAGAGTAGATATGGGGACAGAGTAGGCAACGAGGTTTGCTATGGGGATAGGTTCCTGGGTTGGTGTTTCTGTGGTGTGGTGTGTAGTTGCTGGTGAGTATTTGCTTCAGGTTGGGGGGTTGTCTGTAAGCGAGGACTGGCCTGCCTCCCAAGGTCTGTGAGAGTGAGGGATCATTTTCCAGGATAGGTTGTAGATCGTGGATAATGCGCTGGAGAGGTTTTAGCTGGGGGCTGTATGTGATGGCCAGTGGTGTTCTGTTATTGTTCTTGTTGCGCCTGTCCTGTAGTAGGTGATTTCTGGGTACCCGTCTTGCTCTGTCAATCTGTTTCCTCACTTCCCCAGGTGGGTATTGTAGTTTTACGAATGCTTGATAAAGATCTTGTAGGTGTTTGTCTCTGTCTGAGGGGTTGGAGCAAATTCGGTTGTATCTTAGGGCTTGGCTGTAGACAATGGATCGTGTGATGTGTCTTGGATGGAAGCCGGAGGCATGTAGGTACGTATAGCGGTCAGTAGGTTTCCGGTATAGGGTGGTGTTTATGTGACCATCACTTATTTGTACTGTAGTGTCCAGGAAGTGGATCTCTTGTGTGGACTGGTCCAGGCTGAGGTTGATGGTGGGGTGGAAATTGTTGAAGTCCAGGTGGAATTCTTCAAGGGCCTCCTTTCCGTGGGTCCATATGATGAAGATGTCGTCAATGTAGCGCAAGTAGAGGAGGGGCACTAGGGGACGAGAGCTGAGGAAGCGTTGTTCTAAGTCAGCCATAAAAATGTTGGCATACTGTGGGGCCATGCGAGTACCCATAGCAGTGCCACTGACTTGAAGGTATAAGTTGTCCCCAAATCTGAAGTGGTTGTGGGTGAGGACAAAGTCACAAAGCTCAGCCACCAGGCTTGCTGTGGCCTCATCAGGGATACTGTTCCTGACAGCTTGTAGTCCATCCTCATGTAGAATATTGGTATAAAGTGCTTCTACATGCATGGTGGCCAGGATGGTGTTTCCAGGAAGAACATCAATGCATTGTAGTTTCCTCAGGAAGTTGGTGGTGTCTCGAAGATAGCTGGGAGTTCTGGTAGCATAGGGCCTGAGGAGAGAGGCCAAATAGCCAGATAATCCTGCTGTCAGAGTGCCAATGCCTGAGATGATGGGGCGTCCAGGGTTTCCGGGTTTATGGATCTTGGGTAGCAGATAGAATACCCCTGGTCGGGGTTCTGGGGGTGTGTCCATGTAGATTTGTTCCCGTACTGTAGCTGGGAGTTTCTTGAGCAGATGGTGTAGTTTCTTTTGGTATTCCTCAGTGGGATCAGTGGATAGTGGCCTGTAGAATGTGGTCTTGGAGAATTGCCTGGCAGCCTCCTGTTCGTAATCTGACCTGTTCATTATGACTACAGCACCTCCTTTGTCAGCCCCTTTGATGATAATGTCAGAGTTGTTTCTGAGGCTGTGGATGGCATTGCGTTCTGTACGGCTGAGGTTATGGGACAAGTGATGTTGTTTGTCCACAATTTCAGCCTGTGCACGTCTGCGGAAACACTCTATGTAGAGGTCCAGTCTGTCATTTCGACCGTCAGGAGGAGTCCACGCAGAATTCTTCTTTTTGTAGTGTTGGTAGGAGGGTTCCTGTGGGTCAGTGCACTGTTCAGTGGTGCGTTGAAAATATTCCTTGAGTCGGAGACGAGGAAAGTAGGCTTCCAGATCACCGCAGAACTGTATCATGTTCGTGGGGACGGTGGGACAGAAAGAGAGTCCCCGAGATAGGACAGACTCTTCTGCTGGGCTAAGCGTGTGGTTGGAAAGATTGACAATGTTGTTAGATGAGTTGAGGGTACCATTGTTATAGCCCCTAGTGGCAGGTATTAGTTTAGATAACTTACAGTCCTTTTTCCTCTGTAGAGAAGTGAAGTGTGCATTGTAAATGGCTTGTCTCATTTTTGTAAAGTCCAGCCACGTGGAA
>NW_027053698.1:0-24000 GCF_011386835.1 Chrysemys picta bellii | reverse complement strand
TTGGTGTCAGTACAATACGGTATCGCACAGCTCCAAACTACTTCCTGTCCTTGGATCGCCCATCTCTATTGTGTATGGCTTACCCAAGAATTACAGCTCCTGCCCTTACTCATGGCTAGAAATGACATGCTCAGAAAGAAACAAGATGGGTGAGGTCCAATTTTTTTATTGGATCAACTTCTGTGGGTGAAAGAGACAAACTTTGGAGCCATACAGAGCTCTTCTTCAGACAGAGACAGACGAGCTCTGTGTAGCTCAAAAGCTGGTCTCTCTCACTACCAGAAGTTTGTTCAATAAAAGATAGAACCTCACCCACCTTGTGTCTCTAATATCCTGGGACCGACACGGCTACAACAGTGAAGACAACAAATGCTCATAAAGAGTGATCTACTCTCTAGCAAGTGGTTCTCAACCTTTCCAGACTATTGTACCTCTTTCAGGAGACACTGATTTCAGTCCCAGGGGGCGGGGTTCGGGCTTCAGCGTGAGCCCCGGGCGGTGGTAAGGTGGCCGGGTGCCCGGTTTTCGACCAGAAAATCTGGTTGAAAAGGGGATCTGATAGTGTCCGGTCAGATCTACTGACGGACACCCAAAGTCCAGTTACTGTGGGTGAGGGAGGTGGGGAGGTGCCAGGTCATCACCCGCACCAGCCCCTACTCAACCGGGGCCGCCACCTACCCACATCATGCGGTTGCAGCTCCCAGCAGGCAAATTGCTCCTGACCTGGGCGGGGAAGAGGGGAAGAGCAGTGAGCAACAGTGGAAGGGGAGAAGAGGACCAAACGGGGGGCAGGGCCTCAGGGGGAAGAGGCAGGGCAGAAGAGGTCCAGCACTCCTGCATGAGTGTCCGGTTTTTAAATATTACAAAGTTGGCAAACCTAGGCAGTGGGCTTGGCTTGGGCTTCAGCTTCTGCATATATCTTAGATTTGCGGGGGCCCTGCTTGCCACCCCAATGGCGACCCTAAACTTGTGACCCCCCTAAACCCATCCCATGGCCCCCCTGGGGGTTGCCACCCCCAGATTGAGAAACACTGATATAGTAGATAGTATAAACAAGTATAAACAAGTGTTGCCCCCACGCACCTCCCCCGGCCCCGGCTGCCACCCCCGCGCGCCTCCCCCAAGAGCCCCTGCCTTCCCTGAGCAGCGGGCGGCTGCCCCCTGCAGCTCCGCACTGTGCTCCCTCGCCAGCCGCTGCCGCAGCCGGCTACAAGGAAGCGGCGCCGGGGGCAGGCTGAGGCGGCTGCTGTGCCTGCGGAGGGAGGAGGGGAGGAGCGCATGGCAGCCCTCCCCCCCCCCCGCCCCCCGGCAGGAGACTCCGAGTCGACTCGGGGGAGGGGAGAGGGAGGCTTATCCTGGCTGGACCTCCTGAGCAGCAGCCTGGGGGGGCTTGGATGAGTGTCGTGTTGGGGGTCGGTGAGGAGGCCCCCCCATTCCTCTGCCCCAGAGCTCGCTGCCGCCAGCAGGGAGAGGGCTGGGGGGAGTCCTCCTCTCTGGCCCCCTGCCCCAGCCCAGGGTCAGCCTGCCTGCTGCACCCCAAACTCCTCATCCTTGGACCAGCTGCACGCCCCCTCCCACACCCAAACCCTCTATCCCAGCCCAGAGCCTGCACCCAGCACCCAAACTCCATCTCAGAGCCTGCACCCCAAACCCCCTCCCGCACCCAGACTCCCTCCCAGAGCCCGCAGCCCCTCCTGCACCCCAGTCCCCTGCCTCAACCCAGAGCCTGCACCCAAACTCCATCTCAGACCCTGCACCCCTCCCGCACCCAAACTTCCTCCCAGAGTCTGCACCCCAAACCCTCTCCCGCACCCAGACTCCCTCCCAGAGCCTGCACTCAAACTTCCTCCCAGAGAGTGCACCCCAAACCCCCTCCCGCACCCAGACTCCCTCCCAGAGCCTGTGCTCAAACTTCCTCCCAGAGCCTGCACCCCAAACCCCCTCCCGCACCCAGACTCCCTCCCAGAGCCTGCACCCCAAACCCCCTCCCGCACCCAGACTCCCTCCCAGAGCCTGAGGCAGGTGTAGGGGGAGGCGGGACTTGGACCCATTCTGGGCAATGCCAAAAATTATACAAACCTGCCGCCCCTGTGTGTACCCCCAGGGTATGTGTATCCCTGATTGAGCACCATTGCTCTAGTAGATGGGTTCCCAACCTGGGGGGCACAGCCACCCTGCCCTTTCCTTATTGCCAAATGGGACAGGGTCTTGGCTAGTTTGGAAGGGGACTCTGGGAGGGTCCTAGTATAGGAAAGGGAGTGTCCATATGGGGAAGGTTGAACGCCTACTGCTCTAGTACTTTGGGTTGTTAGAAGCTGTCACAACGAGGTCTGTACTATATAGGCTTGATCCAAAACCTATTGAAGCCAATGGAAGTCTTTCCATTGATTTCAATGGTCTTTGGGTCAGGCTGCAAGCCAGGAAGTATGGTGATGGTGTCGTAATCAGGACTTGGGTGCTGTATTTATGCTGGGATGTGTTGTAGGAGGGTATCACATACAGTCACAGTCAAAGACCGAGTACTGTAACAGTCATTACTAATATTACTACATGGATCCCGCAACTGCTGATCTTTTAATGGTGACCCTTGCACCTCGGATGCCTGAGAAGTAGGTGTCTGACACCACTAAATGGACATCCTGACGTGCACGGCAGCACTCCTAGGTTGGCCACTGTAATGGTTTAACTAGTCCTCTTGCCTCACTGTGAGTGATATGCTTTCGCAGCAGAAGCCTCATCAGCCACTGGGGCCCTGTAATAGAAAGGAATAAAACAGAGCCCCTGAGAAGCTGGAGAGGACCTGCAACCCCCAGACAGGGCTTTCTCTGGGCTCCAGTAGTTATCAGCCCCCCGTGGAATCAGGGCAGGCCTTTTGTAAATTACACTTTTCCCTGTATGCTTCAGCTCTTTGGAGTCTATTTCAACCCAAGAGAGAGGACAGATTTCATTCTGACTGTTATGGATGGCCTGACGAATCACTGCAACAATAACTGCCAGCCAACTGCAGAGGGATTGCTGTCTGCCGTGGTGAACAGCGGTGGGACTAAGGTGGAGAAGGTATGGGGCGCTGCTGCTGAGATGGACGGAAACTAGAATTCCCAGTGCTGGGAACAGTCATACGTTCAGAGAGTTTAAGGCCAGAAGGAACCATCAGATCTTCTAGTCTGATTCCTGTATATTGGAAAACATAATCCCAACTATACATACAAACGGAGGGGGTCTAAATCAGCTGTTACCACTCAAGGGTGGAGTCATCATGGACAATTCTCTGAAAACATCCACTCAGTGTGCAATGGCAGTCAAAAAGGCTACCAGAATGTTAGGAAGCATTAGGAAAGGGATAGATAATAAGACAGAAAATATCATATTGCTTCTGTATAAATCCATGGGATGCCCACACCTATAAATTCATGAATGGTGTGGAGAAAGTAAATAGGGAAGTTTTATTTATCCTTTCACACACACACACACACACACACACACACACACACACACACACACACAAACAAACACAAACCTGGGTTAATACAAACCTAAGGAAATATTTCTTCACACAACACAACTTGTAACTCATTGCCAGGGGATGTCGTGAAGGCCAAAAGTATAACCAGGTTCAAAAAAGAATTAGAGAAGTTCCTGGAGGACAGGTCCATCAATGGCTATTAGCCAAGGTGGTCAGGGGTGCAACACCTTGCACAGGGTGTCCCTACGCCTTCTGATTGAAACTGGGACTGGGTGACAGGGGATGGATCACTTGATAAATTGCCCTGTTCTGTTCATTTCTTCTGAAGCATCTGGCACCAGCAGAAGACAGGATACTGGGCTAGATGGACAATTGGTCTGACCCAGTATGGCCATTCTTATGTTACCCCTGTATTGTGCCTAGATAGGACTCATCTACTTTGAGCCATTGATATGTGGTCTTTGCGACAATTCACCTTGTAAGGCTCTGAAATGAGCCCTGCCAATAATATAGGAAATTGTGACTTTTAGGCAAAACCTAGAGGCTAACTCTGATTCTCCAGGGATGCTGAGGTTCCCTCTTGCCCCAGCTGCAGGATGGGATGAGAGTCTTGTCCCATCTCATCTGGTTCCCTCTCTCTCAGGCAGCAGACCTTGTGGCTGGGGTTTACAGCCGGTTGGATTCAGTCCAGCAGCCCAGCTCCAGGACCCTGATGAAGAAGTTAGTGGCCCTGCTGGCTGGCGAGGCGGAGCATCTGGACACAGTGATCTCATGCCTTCTGGACTACTCCTTCCCTACAGACAGGTACGAAATGCTTCCACTCTTCAGGCCTCGCGTGATCCTTTGAGGCCCTATATGAGAACCTCTCCACTGAGCACATTGTTTGGTCTTACTAAGGCAAAGTATAAAGCACTGACTGTTGAGGACTGAATCTCCCCCCTCTACATGGGGCAAATTACCTGCCCTCTCCTCCTGATGGCTCTTCTCTTTTCAGCCACAAACCACAGTGAGCAAAATCCACCTGTCAGAGATTCCTCTCCCCCATTCCGTGAATGTGTCTCCCCATGTGCAAGGCAGGAGCTCTCATTTCCAGTCCCCCTCTCCTGGCCCCTGGGACTTGTTAGAGATCTGCCTGTGGGAGGGGTTCTTAAAAGCACAGTCCCCCGCACCTACGGTCAGTGCTCATGGGTCCTGGAGCAGGGGGTGGATTTACGTCTGTGTTCTTAAGTTCACTATCCCTTTGCTACTCCGGCTGGCAAGCGCAGAGCTCATTCCGCCGTTCTCCTTCATCTGAACGTACAGATAGTGAGCCTAGGTGGAACGTTTGCTGTCTGAAGCACATTTGTGTTTGGGCAGGAAAAGTTGAACAACAGTGATTACGCAAAGCGTGGTTTTATGATGGATGATCCCAAGCGGTGAGTTCCAGAAACAATCCATATCAGCAGGGCTGGCTCCAGGCACCAGCAAAACAAGCAGGTGCTTGGGGCGGCACATTTCTAGGGGCGGCATTCTGGAACCGGCCATCATAGGTGCTGACTCCGGGGCATGGGGAAAAAGTGCCCCCGCCACCTGAGCTCGCCGCCCCAGCTTGCCTCCGCTCCGCCTCCACCTGCTTCCCTGAGTGCGCCACCGCCGCTCCGCTTCTGCCCCCTCCCTCCCAGGCTTGCTGCGCGAGAAACAGCTGTTTGGCGCAGCAAGTCTGGGTGGGAGGAGAAGCCGAGCAGCAGGGCGCTCGGGGGAGGCGGCGGTGGTGGAGCGGAGGTGAGCTGGAGCGGGGAGCGGTTCCTCTACCCCCCGTTACTTCCTGCGCTCCCCCCCCACCCTAGCTAACCTCCGCTCCGCCTGCTCCCCTGAATGCGCCGCCGTTCTGCTTCTCCCCCCTCCCTCCCAGGCTTGCCACGCGCAAAACAGCTGTTTTGCGCAGCAAGGCTGGGAGGGAGGGAGGAGAAGCTGAGCGGGGGTCGCTCAGGGGAGGCGGAGGTGAGCTGGAGCAGGGAGTGGTTCCTCTACCCCCCGTTACTTCCTGCGCCCCCCAACCCTAGCTCACCTCCGCTCCGCCTGCTCCGCTGAACACGCCGCTGCTCCTCTTCTCCCCCCTCCTTCGCCTGAGAGGGACGGGGGAGAAGCAGAGCGGCAGCGCACCCGGAGGAGCAGGCGGAGCAGAGGTGAGCTAGGGCGGGAGGTCGCGGGGGCCTCCAGGAAGCAATGGGGGGGAAATGTGGCACACCCGGGGGAGGAGGCGGGGCTGGGGATTTGGAGAAGGAGTTTGGAAGGGGTGGAGTTGGGACGGGGCCGGGGGAGGGGGGCACGAAAAAAAAAGTGGGGGCGGCCAAAATTTTTTTTGCTTGGGGCGGCAAAAATCCTAGAGCCAGCCCTGCATATCAGAGGACTCCACTGAAACCCTCCCTCACACAGTTGTTGGCTGAGCGCTGCGGAGAGCTGAGCCACGCTGCTGCATGCCCGCTCCCTTTTTTTTTTAAAGGGAATTTAATGCTGGTGAAAGGTGCCCCATTGACACCCTTGGACAATGAAGACCTCAGCTGCAGCCCAGGAAGTGACGATGAAGCTTCCCCCACACTGCCCCTAACAACACTCTGAGCTCATAGGTGGAGGGGCTGCCGACTAGGCAAGAAAGGCTCATTCAGCCTCCATGTCCCGTTCAATCCCTGAACCTACCAACAAGGGCCAAGTATGGTGGTTGACTCTGTAATGTGGACAGTGTGCACTGGGCACTGGTCCGAGACCCTTAGTTCATTTCATATAGGACATCTGCTGCCAGAGAAGCTGTATTAGCCATTAGCCATCAGCCTCTCGGTATTAGCCATCAGCCAGTAACAGGTCGTGACCAATTGAGGCCAGATTCACACTGGCAGCCTTGAGCTGAAATGCTCCATATCCTGTGCCAGTGATTCTCAATCTGAGGTCCATGGAGTCCTTGTTCATGCTCCACATTGAATTTCACAAGCTCTGGGGACTGGACTGCTGGGCAGGGCGTTGGCTCCACAGGAGGATTTCTCTTACAAAGAGGTTACATTGGTGAAGAGGTTTAATAGCTTTTCTCCTAAGCCATCCAGTCCCTCATGTTGCCGTATTTCTGAATTTCTAGCAATTCCGCCGAGCTGTGGCAGTTCCTGTCTGCTGACCCGGCCCTCGGAGGACAGGTGATGGAGAACCTGGTTGTGAAGCTGCAGAGTCACCACAGCTCTGAGCACCAAGCCTCTCACACGTCTGCTGCCGTAAGTCACTGTTCGAACATCCATAGCCCCATACAGTTAAATCTATCCTATGTCTCGGTCACAGGGCACACTCACCACCAACGCGCCTCCTCATGCCAGGACATGATGCTGCAGGGCCTATTCCACACTGGTGTCCCTTTGTCCAGCCTCCTGGTTCTGCAACACTCTGCAGGTTCCATGGTCTGGCCCTCTGGCCACGTCACCTCTTCCAGGGTTAACAGAAAAGTCCAATATGGGAAAACCCAACATGTAGTGGCCTCTGTGCCAGGCCCTCAGCCCCCATCTGAGCCTCATCATTCTTGGTCTCTTAGTCCTGTGGTCGGTACTTTGCCTCTTGCTGGGGAACCCAGACCTGACCTCTGCTCTGGGTTCCAGCCCACGGACCCCATGATAGGCTGCTAAGGACTGTTCCTTCAATCCCTCACCACTTCCCTGAGCTGTTCCTCCCTTTTCCCTGCTTGTTAGCAACTCCCATGGGTCTGCAGCTTCTGCTTTTCCCGCCCTGGATTTGTGGCTCCTTGTGGCTTCTTCCCACCCAACTTCTGAGGAGCTTCCTCAAAGCTGTTCCCAGCCTCCCTGGCAGCAGCTGGGCTGTGTTTCGAACTGTCCTTCTGGTTTCCCTCCATAAGACAGGATTCCCCACCCCCTAGCCTTCTTCCTGGAGGTGGCATTTACTTCAGACAGTCCCTCCACCTCTCCTGCAGGCAGGACTCCCCCAGTCTCCTCCTTTATGCTGGGCTGTAAGTTAGCCAACTGTGGGTCCTTAGCCAGATTCTCCGGTGGCCCTTTTTCCCCAGTCAGTCCTCAGGCTCAGAGGGTTCAGGCATAGGTGCTGGAACTGGGGGAACGCGGGTGCTGTAGCACCCCCTGGCTTGAAGCAGTTTCCATCATATACAGGGTTTACAGTTTGGTTCAATGGCTCTCAGCACCCCCACTACACAACGTGTTCCAGCACCCCTGGGTTCAGCCTTCTCCTGCTGGTGTTTTCTCTGCTAGGAGGGAGGAGGCAGCATGTATGCTGATCCCCTTCCTAAAGCTCATCCCAATTACTGGGAGAGAGGGGAGTCCTGGCCCTCCCATTTTGCAAGGCTCCTGGTCCCAGGTCCTTACAGAAACATAACAGGAGTTCCTCCTGAACACGACTTATTCCTTGGACCACTTCTTCCCTACCAGTATTTCCCAGCTCCTTACGTATATCAGACATCTCAAAATCTGACAGGGCCACGCCACGTAACAAGGGTGGGCTGACTCCTAGCACCGCTACCTTTACAGGGACAGACTATCCCCTCCGTTTTGGGGCCACTCCATAATGTCCTGACAAACCCTTGGGGGAGGGTTCCATTCATCGCATCCATGTTGGAGCTCTGAGAAACCCCTGTGACGCTGTCTGCCCTGGTGCCAGCTCAGGATAGGGTTGCAGGCTAATTCACTCAGATGCTAATAGGAATCAAAGGAGTGTCAAAAGCTATTGTAGTGTAATCAGGCAGTTCACCTGTGTGTTTGTTTAGTTCAAAGGAAAAGTTAAAGGAAACATTTATCTTTATAACCTGTTGATTGCTATTGTATTGTGTATATCCCTGTAATTAGTTACCCCTAGATCAAAAGTGTACATTGGTGTTAAAAGATGAGAATGAACTTGATGTGTAAAGTTTATGAAAACTAATGAAGGATTCTTGTTTGCTATTACATTACATTGGCATCGTGTATATCCCTGTAATGAAATTACCCATCAAACACAATTGGAGACTTGGAAATGTAAATGAAGAAGACTGCTAACTTCAAAGCAAGGCTACTGTGTTTGACAACGGGAATTCACAGACTAAGTCTGAATTTCCTACTCATCAAAACCCACTTGGGTAAAGACACTGTTCAGATTGGTTTCTGGAAAAGCTATAAAATAGATGTCAAGGAATGATCCTGTATCTCTGACTGTTTGGACTCTTACAGGGAAGATGCCAAATGCAAAATGGAGATCCCCAAAAACATCTGGGTTCCTGAAAAGACTTTTAGGAAACCAAGAGATTACTACATCTCTGCTATCATTTGGGATTTACAAATTTTGACTCACCTGTTAATGTATTTTACCTGCTTTAACCTCTCAATAACTCTCATTTATTTTTCCTAGCTAATAAAACTTTAGTTAGTTTACTAGAGAATTGGCTGCCAGTGTTGTTTTTGGTGTGAGATCCAGAATACCAATTGACCTATGGTAAGTGACTGACCCTTTGGGGTTGGGAGTAACCTGATGTGGTGTGATTTTTGGTTTTAACAACTTTTAATCACAAAGTTCAGTTTGTCTGGGTGGCAAGATAGGCTGGAATGTCTAAGGGGACTGTCTGTGGTAAGACTGTCCTTGGTAAAACTGGTACTGTAATCCAGGAATGCACAATTGTTACTGGCTTTGTGAAATCCAATGATAGAATATACTACTAGTTTGGGGTGCCTGCCCTGTTTTATGACAGTCTGATCTAAGATTGGCACTCACAGTTGTGAACCACTCCAGAGAGCGTGACAATTGGCGTAGTCAGCACAGGAGTCACATGCCACAGGTCAATTGGGTTTAAAGATCATAACCCAATACTATTTAAAGTTTAAATTTGATATGGAGAGTTTTAAGGGTTAAAGATGAGTTACAATGGGTGAATCACAATCCTATGAGAGTCTTGACTCAAAAGAACTTGAAAAAGTATGTAAAGAAAGGGGGTTATCTGTTAAGAGGAAAGCCGCAGAACACGAACTGAGAGATTTGCTCATGGACTTTGACCAAAAAGCAGGGTCTCAGCCCCCCTATACCCCAGATGCAGAAGAAAAGGCCCCTCTGAGGCACTTGGAAGCCAAGAAACAATGCAAGCATGAAAGAATGACGGTGGAAGTCCAAATGAGGGAGAAGAAAGATGCCAAGGAAGCTGATGAAAGAGCCACTCTTCTCTTCATTAATTTATTCTCTCCCATTCTTCGTCCCATGAGGCATTACCCCCACCCCAAGCATGCTGTCTCTGCAGCCCCTGCAGGTCAGGAAGCTCTGCGAGATCCGAAATCAAAGCTAGGTCCCCTGTGTGGCAATGCAGCCTAGCGTCACCAGTCTCCACAAGGCAAAGCTTTCAACCTGCCAGTGCCCGGCTTCCCCCGCCCTGCTGCTCAGGGCAGTTTAACTCGGTTTGTTTCTCCATGAATCAGGGGAGTTTCATAGCACATAAGCAGGAAGTCCTGAGAACTGACACAGGAGGGAGTAGGATTTCCAAGTAAGCTTGTGTCTGTCTTGTTCCCTCTTCAGGCCACATGCGCCCTCTATGAGATGATCTCGGTGAGCAAGTCCAGAGATGCCACAACCCGCCTCTATCCTCAGCTGCTAATGGCTCTTCTTGTCGAAATCCATTTCAGCCTGGGACAGAGCATACCAGGGGATAAAGTCTCCGGAAGGGAAAGCAGCCGGCAGAACCTCCACACCAGGTACTGCGCCTACTGGAAAGTCAACAGTCTAATTACATGGACAGTCATAGAGAAGTCATAGTTCTCTTCTCCAGCTCTCTTGTGGCCCCTGCAGGTTTTCCATAACTCTCTAATTCTCAGGGAGTTAGCAGGCAGGGCTTAGGTTGCAAAGGTGTCTCTCAGTGGTAAATGACATACCGACCAATGCACTGCAGAGGAAGTAGAAAGACTATCCCAGCAGCTATGGGGAGAAATTAGTGGGAGCCAATTTGCCAGTGTGTCAAAGGAATGTGGGTCCGACACTAAAGGGCTGAAGTTCTCCTGTTCTGTGACATTGACATGCCCTAGTGCTGATGTGCAATTGTCTGTAGGATTTGCTCAGAACTCTTTCTCTTTCTTCATATTATTAAATTGTATTACTATAGTGCCTAGGAACCCCAGTCACGAACCTGTGCCTTCCTAAGCTCTATTTAAACCATTGGTGTGTCTTTCCACACACAAGTGAATCTGTCACTCCCTGACAGACCTACCATGAGGCACTCAGTCACACTGGTGTGTTGTTTGAATCTAGCTCTGCAGTGGAGGCTATAAAGATGCTGCTTCTCTGTGTTGGCTGCCGTTCCGAGCTGACTGTTATGGAGAAGGAGCAAGGCTGGATCCTCCTACAAAGCCCCCAAGATCACCTCCGTGGGGTGAGCCTGCTGGCCAGGTAATACACAAGCGTTTTCCATGCAGTCAGTCCTGCTAGTGGGGGCAATTCCAGAATGAAACAGTCCTCACTTCTGGGCTGCCATGTGGCCCCAAGCTGACCCCTCACCCCCTTGTTGCAGAATGTGCTTCTTCCTTTACTAACAAAGGTATTTCTGCTTTGTGTCACAGAGCCGTGGTGCACTATGCTTGCCCTGAGACCACAAGGATGCTGCTGGACCTAGTGATCCCACTCCTCGACAGAGGTGATAAGAAACACAGGCTGACCATGATGGCCTTCTTTGTAGAAGTAAGTTTCATTAGCTGATGAGAGCAATTGGGTCTTGTGTCCTAGATTAGTGAGCAACTGCTTAAATCAAGCCTTTGAGACTCATTCTTGCGCTACATAAACGATGAGCTTTATTGGTCATGTCCACATTGCCAGGTGTCCATGCAGCACTGACTAGGCTCCCCCAGTCCTGTCCCAGCACGCTCAGTGTAAAATCTGAGATGGATCCTTTAGGGGATCATTGGTTGCTCCAAAGTTGTAATCAGGAGCCTGATGGGAAGATCCAAGAAACTAAGGTTCTGTAGAACAGCATCAGCCTGGACTCTCCCGAAGGGCAGCTGGGTCTCCTGTCAGCATCAGCCTTTCTGCAGGTCCATGAAAGGTTCCTCCCTGCGAAGTCACTAAGGAAAAGCAAAGAGGGGCATTTTGAGTGGGTATGGAGGAGAGAGGATCATGGTAAAAGCTCCCCCAGATGCAGGATCATTAGCTCTGAATGTGGTGAGCAATCTTTAACCTTCTCTATTGGATGGGTTAGTTAGAGGCACATCACCAGGAATGAGGTGGCTCTATAGTCCATCGCTAGGTTGTCCTCCCCATTTCCACGGTTTCTGTCTGGCTAGTTCCTATTGACAGTTTTCAGGGATTGTCTCCTCATCTAACTCATTAAGGGATGGGGTTTAATTCTCTCCTCACCAGGAGTCCAATCCTGGGCCCATTGCGATCAATGGCAAAACTTCCACTGACTTCAGTGGGGTCAGGATTTCAACTCAGGGGTTTGATTTCTCAGTCCCAGCTTTCGCGTGATCTCAGAGCGGCTTGTTCTGCTTCACAGGGTCACCACGAGGGGTTCGGCTGCTCTTGGCAAACCCCCAGATGCACAAGAGTCCGCCATACAAATGGTCACTGAACATTTTGTTGCCCTACATGTTCTCCTGGAGGGTAGAGCAGCTCTGCTAACGCCTATGGCTGAGTCTAGTGCTAACGGCCAGTCGAAGCCCCAGGAAGTCAGTGGGAGGACTGGGTGTCACACACAAAGTGGGGCTGATGTATAGCAATGGACGGTACAACATGGAGGTTATGATGCCTCTCCACAGAACCGACACACAAAGTTTTCCGGTAAGCACCCTGTTGCTGATTCGCTCTGTGTTGTTTTCAGCTTCTGCGTTACAAAGAGGCCAAGAAGCTCCCACATCCAGACACTTTGGACCGTCTCGAGGAGTGGACAAAACACCCCAGCCCAGTTTTCCGTTCACTTGGTCTAAGAGGACTCGGCATCCTGGCAACCCAACCAGGGAAGGTGAGAGCCCAGGCTTGGTTAACTGGAAAACGAACGGGGTGGCTGTGACCCAGTGGACTGAGTTCTGGGCAGGCAGTGAGGCACAGTGTTCTGAGCCCACCTCTGCTGCTGACTTGCTGACCCTCTCGGTGCCTCCATTTCCCCAGCAGGAACGGGGATCACAACGGCCCCTCAATGCAGATCTTTCCTCAGAGAGTATTTTAGATGGGATTTTACTGCTTGGATTTCAGGTGGACGTTATCACTCTCCTAGGGCTATCACACGTCCGGGTTTCCCCGGACATGTCCGGCTTTTCGCTCTTTAAATAGCCGTCCGGGGGGAATTTCTAAAAATCTAAAAATGTCCGGGATTTCCCCCCAGTCGGCTAATTATCGACCGAAAAGCGGCTGACAGGGCGGCCGAGCGCCACTGGCATTGGGGCCTTGGCAGCCAAAGCCCCTTCCCAGCTCCCCCCATCCCCTGCAGCCTTAGCACACCGCCCGGCAGCGCTGGGGGGCGGGGCTGTTCTCCTGTGAGGGAACGCGGCGGCGGGGCTGGCAGCGGCGGCCAGAGCCCCTCCCCCGCTTCCCCCCTCCCCCACAGCCTCAGCACGCCGCTCGGCAGCACTCGGGCGGGGCGCTCCTTGGGGCGTGGAGCCAGACACCTGCTCTAAGTCGAGTGGCACGGTAAGGGGGCCGGGGAGTTGGAGAAGGGGGGCAGTCAGGGGACAGAGAGCGGGGGGGTGGTGGATGGGTCGGGAGTTCGGGGGGGGCTGTCAGAGGGCGGGAAGTGGGAGGGAGTGGCTAGGGGGCGGGGCTACCCCCCCCAATGGAGTGTCCTCTCTTTGAAAGTTCAGATATGGTAACCCTAATTCTCCCCCATGCAAATTACCCCAGCAGCATTCCTGTTCCTTCTTGGAGAGACCATTCCTGGTGCTGTCACAAAGGAAGACCTTGATTGGTCTAAAGACCTTAGCGAGCACATAAGGCCCTGTCTCATAGCCCCCTCCAGTGGCAAGACCCAACATTGCAGCACTGCCTCAGTTTTCCCCTCCTCGGCTTGACTTCACAAATACCTCGTTCAATAACACCCTTATTCAGGCTCATTTATTAAGACAAACAAGCCTTTGAAGGCCAAAGATAAAACCCTCAGAATCAAACCTGACAATGTCCAACAGACTAAAAATCAGAAACAGGATCTTCTGCCATTACCACATCTCCTCTTCTGAGCTCACTCAACAAAGGTTCCACCCTGTCCTTAGTAAACATAAGAAAACTTAACTTTGGCCACCTTCCTGGGCACCCCTTCTGCAAGCTCTTTGCCCTCAGGCTCTGCAGAGTTCTTTGTTCTCTTGGGGGAGGAATGCTTCCCAAGGCTTCCTCCCTGGAGACCCTTTTCCCCCATCAGATTCCCCCTGCCTTCCCTCCCAGGGTACTCTAGGAGCCACTCCCCCCTGCTCCTGCTTCCCCTTCCTTCCTGACAGCCCAAAATAGTTCTCTCCTCCTCCGCTGCATCTGATTAATGCATGGGGCTGGCTGGCCCCAAAGTCTCTGGCCCTTAAAGAGTGTTTGTGACCCTGCCCCCAAATGATATTTCAGTGCCTTGCACTATCAGGTCCAAGTTTCTCAAACTTTGCAGAGGGTTCAGCTCTCACCTAGGACTCCCCATGGGCCAGGTTTGATTTTTTCCCCAAGTTTCACCATTTGGCGGATTGTCTGCATGGGAAAAGAAGGTGGCTAGAAGTTTTTGTTTGTTTGTTTGTAAGTGGAAAAACTGTCCTACAGCTCAGAGACGCAATCTCCCCAGGAAAAAATCACAATTGACTGGGGAGACAGCATGGAACATTTCCATCCAAAAAGGGAATGTTTTTAGGAGCGTATCAAAAGGAGCAACTAGAATGGAAACTGTGTACCAGCCTTAACTATGGAGATTGCTGCCAGCATCTGCTATAATAATAATGAATAGCACGTAGAAAAGAGAGAAAAGCCCTGAAGCAAACCACAGCTTTGCCCACCCTACACCAGAACGACCCGGGACAGGGTTAGGATTCACTGATTGCCTCATCAGGCATCCCCGTCGATTCTAAAGCACCACGCCTCCGACTGTGGAGACGGAGCTTCTCTCTGACTTGGTGCAATGGGGTAGAATAAACACAGCCCTGGCACTGTGGCTTGTACTCACTGGAGGGCTGGGAGATCTGATGAGTCCCCCCATGTGTGTGTGTGTGTAGGTGGAACAAGTCAAGGCCCTGCTGCCTGCCATCCTTTGGGGCTCGGATGAGAAGGATGATGGGAGTATTCTGGAGGCCATCTCAGCTGTTCAGAACCTTCTGCAGAGCCTGGATGGGAGTGAGCGCACCAGCGTGGCCAGGAAGCTAATCCCCTTACTCGATGCTGTAAGTCAGGGGCTCTTGACCTGCCCATCCCCAGCCAGGCAGTGTTGTGACTCTGGAGTTGTAGTGGTGGTATATCTGACCTGATCAGTTCCGAGCCATTGCCTGGGCCTCAGGCATTGGTGACACCTTGGTCTCTCGTGTTCTCTGTGTGTGGCATGCAACCGTTTGGTCTCCTGAGGACTGATATGCTTTAATCTAACTCAAGTTAACATGCTCAATGTAGTGGTCATGGGGTGAAATGTAATGTCCTGTGCTTTGGAGTCTAGATGAATGAATGGCCCTTAAATGCTATGAAACTATGAAAGTGTTGAACCCATTAAAGAAACCCTCCAAAGAGCCCTTCACTGTGGATGGAGTCAGCACTTACAGGAGGCCTCCAGGGAAATTTAGGAACCACTGTCCTAACCTGTGTTGTCTGCCCCTCCACCCAAACCTTTCTGCAAATGGGTGTCCTCTTGGTGGGCAGACCATGGAGTTATTAGTCAGACTGGCCCCTATCTGTGGTTTGCATTGTGCCGAGCTCACCCTGTAAGGAGAGTGTGAAGCTCCCTCGGTGAGATCCCCTCATGGTTGTGTGTCCATCACAGGTGAGACCCCAGGTGCACTCTGCTGCCATCATGCTCTTTACAAAGTTGCTTAACACAGTGACGAGGAGGCAGAAGCCCCTGCTGCAGGAGGAAGTGACCCGCAGCCTGGTCCCACTGCTCCTTCACTTACAGGACGAGGACCCTGACGTGGGCAAGGTGAGTCCCGCTGCCATGTGCTCCCTGGTGCAGCAGGCCCTGACTGCTCCAGCTCTCCTGCTAGGTCTGTCTCCAGAGCCGCCTCCCCAAAGTGAAAAATCTCAGCCCTACCTGCTTACCCAAGCAAGTTCCCTGGCCTTCAATGGACACACAAGTGGAAATGTTTTATGGCTCCCAGCAGCCACTTCCTAAGTCACTGAACTGCAGCCACCATGAAGATCAAACTCCAGGAGCCTCCACTAATAGGAACAAAGAGACACCAAGGGTCAGCAGGATACCATGTGACCCCACATTCCTTTCCCTCATTGATCATTTCAGCTGGCTTTTCACTGCAGAGTGACCACAGATTCCAGCTCTTCTCATGATGCAAACTCTCCTTGTCCCATCTTGTGTTGCAGAGGTGTCAGAAAGCCTTGGCTGGGTGTTTTCAGCTCCTGGGATGGTCTTGTCCTAAGCAGATTAACAGCAAGAAGGCTTGGCACACCCATCCCCAGGTGGTGGACACGATCTGCCAGCACTCTGTAAGTGAACAATCGGCTTCTCATGAGTGCTGCTTCTAGATGTGGGACCGGAAACGTGTTCTCTCACTCACTGCTCTGATTGCATGTCTAGTACTAGCATACTGCACTCTGGATTCCTCTTAGAAGCACCCAGCTCCCCCACTCCTCCCAGTGCCTGTCCGATCTGAACAGCTAGACCTGGCCAGGAGTTCAGTACGGCGGTGAAAGCTCAGAACATAAAGAATTAGTTGATGGCAAAAATGCCTTCTGAATCCTGCAGGAAACTGGATGTTCCCATTTTTCACCTTACCCCAGCCCATTGGCCACTTCTGCACCGTATTTCTTATGCTCTGCACCCTCTCTAATGTCCTCCCCAGATGAAGCCCATACAACCGGGCTTCAGTGTTCTCTAGTGCCAGGCTCCAGCCCTGCAGTGCCAGCAGCTCAGACACCAGCAATGTGTCTGGTGACACTTTGAAATGGTCATTTAATGACTGCCTGGCATGTAGATGGTCGCCCCCAGGGTACATGGAGATGGGAGCTGCATTCTTCCCACCCCTCCAAGCCAAGCAGATGAAATATCTCTTCTCCTCACCCTGCGGCCCGAGCAACAAGAAGCTTCTTTGGTTTCTATTCCTAGGTGCTGAAGCTCAAGAACGTATCTGAAATCTTGCTCCAATGTCTGGATCACCTCCAAAGCCCCCAGGCTCCAATACGACGGGCAGCAGCCATCTTTATCGGTAACCACTACTTTTCTTAAGCAACTTCTATCTGAGAGGTTGTCCTGTGTTCTGCTTGGAGGGCACTAGCAGCAAGAATTAACCCCCTGGGATCCTAGTGTCTCGATTTCCTGCCCTTGAGGCAGTTGGGCTGGGGATTATATCAAAAGGCCTGGAGCAAATTACAACCCTACCCTCCAGCTCCACCCACTGGAATCCCTGTGGGACTGCAGCAATACCATAGCCATTGGCAATCAGGCTCTCTGTATCTTTCAAGACATGAGCCTCTCTGTCTTGGAGCTTGTGGACTTGTCTGATTATCCCAGGGACCACTTGAAAGCTGTTTTGCTTGTTGGAAAGACTGACATTTTTTAAAAGGTAGCCCCAGGGGAGGTGAAAACTCCTGCAAGATTCATTTCCATTGTACGTTCCAGGTTGCACTGTTCGAAGCTCAGAGCCCGCCATGGTCAGGCAAGAGAAGGAGCTGATACTTCAGTGTAAGTAGTTGCCACATGGCTGTGTTTGCATATGGAAGGAGAGCTCATGCTCCTTGTAGGATATCAGGGTTGGAAGGGACCTCAGGAGATCATCTAATCCACCCCCCTGCTCAAAGAAGGACCAATCCCCAGATAGTGTTTGTTTGTTTTTTAAACCCCAGTTCCCTAAATGGCCCCCTCAAGGATTGAACTCACAACCCTGGGTTTAGCAGGTCAATGCTCGAACCACTGAGCTATCCCTCCCACTTGTGAACCAGTCTAGGAAAAAGTGCAACTCCCCCGCCATGCTGCCGCATTTAGTTCAATTTAGACGTGGCCAGAGGTAGCTGTTGAGAGAGCCTGGACATCAGTCCCAGCTTTGTTTTCTCTGATGTCAGGCGTCACTTCCATCTCCAGGTGCCAGAAGGTTTTACAAGGAGAAAGTAAATGCCAGGCAGGGTGAGAGGCCCTGGCATGTGTCAGGGAGATGGTGCTAAGGAGGTGGATGCCCCAGAATGCAGTGGAAGATGGTGCTGCCAAGGGCAGATGTCACTGAGGACTTAAGGGGTTATCAGATGGCGATGACACTGATAGCCCTGGTGGGTCCAGAGCATCTGGGAGGAGTTAGTTGCTGTGGAAGATCAGGGGTGGCTCCAGGCTCCAGGCCCCAGCGCAGCAAGTGCGTACCTGGGATGGCAAGTCACGGGGGGCGGCGTGCCGGTCGCCGTGAGGGCTGCAGTCAGGCAGCCTTCGGCGGCATGCCTGAGGGAGGACCGCCGGTCCCGCAGCTTCGGCGGCAATTCGGCGGCAGGTACGCTGAAGGCGCGGGACTGGCAGATCACCGACAGAAACGCCGCTGAATCCACGTGACCAGCGGACCGCCCGGAGGCATGCCACCAAAGGCCGCCTGACTGCCGTGCTTGGGGTGGCAAAAAACATAGAGCCGCCCCTGTGGAAGATACAGAGGCCCATGGTGCAGGTGCTAGGGCATGCTAATACGATATGTGTTTTGACCTGAGCTTCCTCTCTCTGTCTCAGCTCTCAGTGGCCTGCAGCAAGATCTGGATTTCTCTGTCCATGTCAGTATCTCACGGGCCATTCAGCAAGTTCGGGATGGTGGCAGAAACCAGTCACGTCAGACCCTAGGGGCTAGATTCAGGAACCTGCTCTGCTGCTTGACTGGCCAGGAGGAGAGGGAAAATGCTCCTGACAGAGATCTCTTGGGTGGCCCGGACCCTTCCCAAAACCACCGATGGGACTCAGGAGGGCCCTGAGTTCCCACAGAGAAGTTGGTGACTGGAGGAGGTCAGCTGAGCCACCACTCCAGCCCTGAAGCCAGTGCCTGCATGATCCTGTGGTAATTACCTGCATTGTTCCCCATGAGATGTAGGCAACTGGCGATGAGTTTAAGTGACCCCAGTACTCAGCAGAATGACAGCTACTGGCTCCAGCTAAACAAAAAGGTGACAAGACGGTTAGTGTAAAACCAAGGGCCTTTGCTCTCACGTCTCTGTCTTCCTTCCATAATGGGACGAGTTGCAAGATAGCTGGTTCATTACATCCCTTTCTTCTGATTAGCCTCCGATCTCTGATACATTCTTTGTGACCTTGTAGGAAGAGATGGAATCTGTGCATTAGCCCTCTCATGCTATGGAGCCACAAGAAGGTTTGACAGCAGAAGTAGATGCAGTGTGGACGAATCTACGAGGGACTAACAGGTTCATGCCATATGGTATGTTCGCTAGCTGATCTGCAAACTTGTGCTTTGGTCCCCTCATCCTTCTCCAGGTATTTATCCAGCTCCTCTCCATCCTCTCTCGTTCTATGCAATCCAGCCCAAATAGGGATAATTCTCCTTCACAAGCCTCTTATCTTATATAAACTGACCTTTCTCTAGACACGTATCCTACATGATAGCTAAGTTCAAAGCTGTCTGTGAAGAGTTGCAGAGGGATCTCCCCAAACTGGATGACTGGGCAACAAAATGGCAGATGAAATTCAATGTTGATAAGTAGAAAGTAATGCAGCTTCCATGTACAACTGAGGGAATTCTGCACCAAAAAATTAAAAATTCTGTAAAATTCTGCATATTGTATTTGTCAAAATAACACAATATAATCACACCATTTTCCATTATTTGCTGACACATTTTCTTAATAAATTACCAAAATTAGGGATGTCGATTAATCGCAGTTAAGTCACGCGATTACCTGAAACAAATTAATTGCGATTAAAATAATTAATCATGATTAATCACAGTTTTAATCGCACTGTTAAGCAACAGAATACCAATTGAAATTTAGTAAATATTTGGAATAAATGAAATTAATAGGCAGCAAGTTTAAAACAAACGTAAGGCAGTACATCTTCACACAACGCACAGTCAACCTGTGGAACTTGTTGCCCGGGGATGTTGTGAAGGTCAAAGGTATAACTGGGTTCAAAAACCACTAGATACATTCATGGAAGATAGCCACTGATGAATCTATTAGCTAAGATGGTCAGGCACACAACCCTATGCTCTGGGTGTCTGTAACAAGGTGCTGCAGGACCCTGTTGGCTCCTAACCCTGTTGGGCTGATAAAGTCACTTCAGTAACCTCTGGTGCAGTTTATTTACACGTTGTGCTCTCACCACCTTTTCACCATACAAGTAGCCCTTTACCTACAGGCAGGAGGGAGAGGAGAGCTACCTCCCTGCTTCCACTTCCTGCCTTTTCCCTTTCTTCCTGCTCCTCTCCTGGCTTCCTTCCCCTGAGGCTTTTATACAGCCCCAGCCTAATTAGGCAGCAGCTGTCTCTACTTCCCCAATTAGGGCCAGGTGGTCTAATCAGCTCCAATTCATCTCCCTTAATTGGAACCGGAGTGACCGAGGGCTGGCTCAGCAGCTCCTGCTCAGCTCCCTGTCACACTGTCCCTCAACCTGGGACTGGATGATGGGGGTGGATCACTTGATAAATTGCCCTGTTCTGTTCATTCCTTTGGAAGCATCTGGCACTGGCCACTGTCAGAAGATGGAATGCTGGGCTAGATGGACCACTGGTCTGATCCAATATGGCTGTTCGTATGATCCAGGCCTCTAGTTCCCCTTGGACAGTTAAATAAAACCCTTCATCTCTCCATCAATTGACATTATATAATCTCACTTTTCTTTAGACACTTGGGCCAGCACTTTCAAACATGGACGTCAAAAGTTAGGTACCTAAATCCATACTTCTTCTTCAACGCTTAGCCGAACGGTTGGCCGTAGCAATTGTTCACCACTGATCCGTTCCTGTGCTTGACGGGCCGAGAGCCCAACGTCGGAATAGACTTGAGGCACCCATGTAAGAGGGGGCCTGCCTTTGGGCTGCCTGCATCCCTTGATTGGTGGAATTGTCTCTCGGATGTTACGAGCCACTCAAAGAACGGCGTTCGCCGGAACCTCTTGTGGCATACTCACGACATGTCTGAAAAGCATAAGACGCCATCTGCGGACAATGGCCCCAGTAGTCTGTAGACCGGAGCGACCATAAACATCTGCTTTACAAATGAAGTCGTTCCACTCTATGCCCAATATACAACGTTGGCATTTTATGTGGAAAGCCTCCAGCTTTGCCCACTCTGAGTGGCGCAGTCCCAATGTTTCGCAACCGTACAGCAGTACAGAGAGGATACAGCTGATTAGATCCTGAACTTGGTTGTCGTGCCGAGATGATGTTGATTCCGTCTTCATTGTAAACGACCCATGACAGAGGCTGCAATGCCACACTCAGCCACCTAAATAAATGGCCTGACCTTTCTCAAATGCTGAATTCCAAGAACTTCCCACTCGAATCTGCCGAAGCCGTGGCTGTTCAGCTCCTCTGAAAATCAATCCACTCGTTTAGATGCCTGAATATGAATGTTAGTGCCAGACTTTGGACAGTGACATAGGAAGACATTGGCCTGAGCCTATGCATGGACTCTCATCCTACAATCCAGCCCCTCAACAGATACATCCCAGCTTCTGACTGTGAGCCATTCAGTTACAATGGGGAGGCCTAGATTCTGTAAGTGAATTAACAGGTAATGATCGATAGACAGATAGATAGATTAGTATAAGCTATTCTTTCTACCATCTGCCGTAGGGATTTGCTCTGTAGAGCTTGCTGTCCCTGTTACTCATGGGTATTTATGTTCCAGAGGCCCACATGAGAGAGGGAAGGATTTCAGGCCCAAGGCCCAAGTGGGGCAGGAAGAAGCACACGCTCACCTCAGTTGCCTTCTTTGCTGAGGTAAGTTTTGTTGACTTGTTGAACTGAGATTGCAAAGCGTTGCTCAGTCCCATATTCTCACAACTAGCAGTGCCCCATATATATGTCTGGGGCACCTTGCAACCTCATTTCTCTCATGTCTCTGTCTTCCTTCCATAACAGGATGAGTTGCAAGACAGCTTGTTCATTACATCAGCCACGGCATTATTGACCTTTTCCCTTTCTACTGATTAGCCTCCGATCTCTGATACATTCTTTGTGACCTTGTAGGAAGAGATGGAATCTGTGCATTAGCCCTCTCATGCTATGGAGCCACGAGAGGGTTTGACAGCAGAAGTAGATGCAGTGTGGACTAATCTACGAGGGACTAACAGGTTCATGCCATATAGCAGGCCTGCACAACATACAGCCCGCGGTGGCGTGCCTGCCCGCCGACAGGAGCCAGCAATGCGGGCGGCTGAGTCCAGCCCAATCAGAGCTGCGGTGGCGGGGCTTTCAGGCGCCCCGCCGACCCAATGCTGGCGCCGGCGCAAGGATATTTTTGCGCCCTCGCGCGCCACCTCCCCCCCTACCCCAAGCAGGACACAGGCACGGAGCCCTCGCGCGCTGCCAGCCCCCTCCCCCCCGCCCCAAGCGGGACACGGGGATGGAGCCCTCGCGCGCCTCCACCCACCCCCGCCCCAAGCGGGACACGGGGATGGAGCCCTCGCGTGCCGCCGCGCCTCCACCCGCCCCCGCCCCAAGCGGAACACGGGGATGGAGCCCTCGCGTGCCGCCACGCCTCCACCTCCCCCCCGCCCCAAGGGGGACACGGGGATGGAGCCCTCGCGCGCCGCCGCGCCTCCACCCGCCCCCACCCCAAGTGGGACACGGGGATGGAGCCCTCGCGCGCCGCCACGCCTCCACCCGGCCCCAAGCGGGACACGGGGATGGAGCCCTCGCGTGCCGCCACGCCTCCACCACCCCCCGCCCCAAGCGGGACACGGGGATGGAGCCCTCGCATGCCGCCGTGCCTCCACCTACCCCGGCCCCAAGCGAGACACGGGGATGGAGCCCTCGCGTGCCGCCGTGCCTCCACCTACCCCGGCCCCAAGCGAGACACGGGGATGGAGCCCTCGCGTGCTGCCGTGCCTCCACCTACCCCGGCCCCAAGCGGGACACGGGGATGTAGCCCTCGCGCGCCGCTGCGCCTCCACCACCCCCGCCCCAAGCGGGACACGGGGATGGAGCCCTCGCGCGCCGCCGCGCCTCCACCTCCCCCCCGCCCCAAGGGGGACACGGGGATGGAGCCCTCGCGCGCCGCCGCGCCTCCACCCGCCCCCACCCCAAGTGGGACACGGGGATGGAGCCCTCGCGTGCCGCCACGCCTCCACCTCCCCCCCGCCCCAAGGGGGACACGGGGATGGAGCCCTCGCGCGCCGCCGCGCCTCCACCCACCCCCACCCCAAGTGGGACACGGGGATGGAGCCCTCGCGCGCCGCCACGCCTCCACCCGGCCCCAAGCGGGACACAGGGATGGAGCCCTCGCGCGCCGCCGCGCCTCCACCCCCCCCGCCCGAAGGGGGACACGGGGATGGAGCCCTTGCGCGCCGCCGCGCCTCCACGCCCCCCGCCCAAAGCGGGACATGGGGATGGAGCCCTCGCACGCCGCCGCGCCTCCACCCGCCCCCGCCCCAAGAGGGACACTGGGATGGAGCCCTCGCACGCCGCCGCGCCTCCACCCCCTCCGCCCCAAGAGGGACACGGAGCCCGCGCGCGCCGCCTTCCCTCCCCACTGCCCCAAGCGGGACACGGGGATGGAGCCCTCGCGTGCCGCCGTGCCTCCACCTACCCCGGCCCCAAGCGGGACACGGGGATGTAGCCCTCGCACGCCGCTGCGCCTCCACCCCCCCCGCCCCAAGCGGGACATGGGGATGGAGACCTCGCGCGCCGCCGCGCCTCCACCCCCCCCGCCCCAAGCGGGACACGGGGATGGAGCCCTCGCGTGCCGCCACGCCTCCACCACCCCCCGCCCCAAGCGGGACACGGGGATGGAGCCCTCGCGCGCCTCCACCCACCCCCGCCCCAAGCGGGACACGGGGATGGAGCCCTCGCGTGCCGCCGCGCCTCCACCCGCCCCCCGCCCCAAGCGGAACACGGGGATGGAGCCCTCGCGTGCCGCCACGCCTCCACCTCCCCCCCGCCCCAAGGGGGACACGGGGATGGAGCCCTCGCGCGCCGCCGCGCCTCCATCTCCCCCCCCGACCCCAAGCGGGACACGGAGCCCGCACGCGCCGCCTTCCCTCCCCACTGCCCCAAGCGGGACACGGGCACGGAGCCCTCGCCCCCCCGCCAGCAGGACACAGGGCTCTGCCACCGCCCCCGTGCTGAGCGATTTTTGGCCCACCCCCCCGGGACTCCTGCCCCATGCAACCCCCCGCGTTCCTTGATGCCCCCCCCGGGACCCCTCCCCATCCACCCCCTTCCCTGTCCCGTGACTGCCCTCCGCCGCCCCATCCAACTCCTCTCCTGATTCCCCATCCAACCACCCCTTCTCCCTGTCCCCTGACCACT
>NW_027053697.1:0-24000 GCF_011386835.1 Chrysemys picta bellii | reverse complement strand
TAGTATTCAACAACTTCTAGTTCTTAGTGACATTAATTTGCATTGGAAATACTCAAGTCATGGTTACCTTATAGTTCTTCCACCAATACTTTCTTTTCAACTTGGCAGCACTGGTCTCAAATTCCGCTGCAGTGCATCATCCAACTCTGACAGCTTCTGATCTCGTTCCAAAACCTTGTCCACGTTCACCGTCATGATGTCAATCACCTACAGTGATTTAATAGTCACAGTAAGTTATTCATGTGTTAGATGTTCATCTCCTCAAACACTTTAAGCATGCAGCATATCCTGACAGACACCTTTTATAACATTCACATCATTCAAGCGTTTGTTTTTAAATAAAGCAGAAGATATTGCCTTTTTGATTAAGAGTAGACAATACTGAATTTAGGTTCTTATATTAGCTAAAAGATTTGTGGAACTAAGTAATTGAATTGGAGATTCCCAATGCCTGCCTTGGGGTTTCAATATCAGAAGCTTTGTTTATAAACTTACTCCTACTGAAAGTAAAGTATTCCACTAACAATCTAGCATGTTAGAGAAGGGTCATCACTGTATAAGAAAAACTCAGTTATGGAAGCCACAGCTAGCATTTGAACAATACAGTAACTGCTCATTTATCATCATCCCGGTTAACGTTATTACATTGCTAATCAATTAGAGAACACGCTCGTTTAAAGTTGCGCAATGCTCCCTTATAATGTTGTTTGGCAGCCACCTGCTTTGTCCACTGCTTGCAGAAAGAGCAGCCTATTGGAGCTAGCTGATGGGGCTTGGAACCAGGGTAAACCAGCAGCCTCCCTAAGTTCCCTGTGTGACAGCCGCCCAGCAGGCTATCAATTGCCGGGCAGTTCAGCTGTCCCTTCCCCCACTGCCATATGCTACTTCTGCCCTCTGCCTTGGAGCTGCTCCTGGAAGCCTCCTGCTTGCTGTGCGGGGGAAGAGGAATGCTAATGTCAGGGTGTCCCCCTCCCCCCTGCTCCTGTACCCTATCTCCACAGAGCAAGGGGGGACATGACAGGGCTCAGGACAGAGGGAGCTTGCTGGAAGCAGCTGCTGTCTCAACTTGCCAATCTTCTTAAAAAGGTAGTGTAGTGTACTTAGAGTGGGGGTGAGTGTACTTAAAGGGACAATGCACATCTCTCTCTCTCTTTCTCACACACACACACACAGGGTGTGTGGATCTGTCTCTCCCTCTCTCACAGAGACACAGTCTCTCTCTGCCATGCCGTGTCTCCTCCCAGCATCTGTGCTGCTTTGTAGAGTGTGAGGCTACATTAACAACAATGTGTTAATCCTTGAGGGCTCAGGAGAGTGCTAGTTCATCATTTAACAGTAAGGCATTCCCTGGGAAATATCCCACCCTCTGACTCCACCACCTCAACCAAGCTTCACAATCATCATTGCTGCGTACAGTATTAAATTGTTTAAAACTTATACTGTGTGTGTGTATATATATATATAAATATATATACACACACACACACACACATATATAAAAATTAAAATAAAGTCTCTTGTCGGACGAAAAAAATTTCTCTGGGACCTAACTCCCCCATCCTTTTACATTAATTCTTATGGGGAAACTGGATTCACTTAACATCGTTTCGCATAAAGTAGCATTTTTCAGGAACATAACTACAACATTAAGCGAGGAGTTACTGTACAATGTTTCTTTTGACACACAAAGCACCTATGACTTCTGAAAAGGAAGTGATGTGCTACCCTATCCAGCCAGAAAGAAATGAGGCTCTCAGCCAAGGATGGCTTTTGGCTCATGCAGGAAGTTTGCCGTAGTTTTGATATAGAACTAGAAACCCCTGGCAATTGTGGATTTCCACATAGCAAAGCTCATTCTCTGTCAGAAACCAACTGGAGTCATGCAGTTAACACATTGGCTCACAAGATAGTCATCTTTGCAAGATCAGGTCAACACCTGGGAAGTATCACAGGTTTCCTGCAACAAGTCTCAAGATGATAGTTCAGATCACAAGAGGGACAAACGATGAAGACATTCTAGTGTTTGGTTCATACACTGAAGCAGACAAATTTACTCTTTGCCCACACAGCACTTCCATGTGTCTTCCCTCTGTCAGGTTTCCCAAGGTCAAAGGAATGGTAAAGCTGCTCTATACAAGAACCATACCTCATCTACGTGGTGTTGTGTCTGCTCAAGGTGACGGTTACTGCCAGAGGCACTATATGAGTTTCCAGGGCCACTTGTTGACCTGCAGTGTAGAGACAGTTACACTACGATATCATACTGTTAATTACATTTATATACCACCTAGAAGTATGCTTGGTAATTTGCAAACAAACGGTATGCAAACCAGTGAATATAAACGTAAACACCAATGGTCATAACAAAGAAAGGTGGAACATTCCCAAGGAGCTAATATGCAACAGAAGAAAAAAAGTTAGATTTCTTTTGCAGTGGAGGAGTGAAGCTTGAGCAGCAAGCTTTAGCCATAGAATTCAGACAGTGGTTCCAAACTTACCACTAACGAATGGCTGCAATGCCACTGGAGATCCGAGAAGCAGGTGGGAGAGAGAAGAGCGGCACTATAGCTCAGAGCATAGTGTATTGTTGCTCTTGATTGACCCAGAACATGGGTTTAGGGATCCCCACTCTCTTTGAAATAAAAAGCACATGAGCTTGTGTGCACTATTTTCCCTTGGTTGAACTTGGGAATTTAAATTTTTTGGAAGCTACTGAACTCAGAAAAAGATTGTGTCAGTCACTGGAAGCATGCAACATTCACTACTTGTTTTCCTAAAAGTTCACCACAGACTAGAGAGGCAGTGGCCAGTACCAGATATTTCAGAAGAAGGTGCAAGAAGCACTGTAGAGCAGTGGGACTCAACCTTTCCAGACTACTGTACCCTTTTCAAGAGTCTGATTTCCCCCAATGAAGGAAAAAGAACAGTACATCTACAGTTTGTACACATAAGACATCTACAACAGTGGTTCTCAAGCAGGGGTCTGGGGCCCCCTGAGGGGGGCCGCAAGGAGGTTTCAGGGGTCCACAAAGCATGGCCAGCATTAGACTTGGGGGGTCCAGGACAGAAAGCCAAAGCCCCACTGCATGGTGCTGAAGCCAAAGCAACTTTGCATGGTGGGAGACCACTATGGCACAGGGAACTGGGCAATGGCCTTGTTTCTACCCCCAATGTTGTTCCTGGCTTTTATATGCAGAAAAACAGTTGCTGTGGCACATGGGGGCTATGGAGTTTTTATAACATGTTGGGTGGGCCTCAGAAAGAAAAAGGTTGTGAACCCCTGATCTACAATATATCCTGTATTTTGGCTTTTTATCATTTGCTAGCTGTACCACCTTTCAATATTGATTATGAACACAATTCTAAATAGGACACTGAATTTATATAGAGGCAACATGATATTTTCTATCCTATTATCTATCCCTTTCTTAATTATTCCCAGCATTCTGTTCGCTTTTTTGACTGCTGCTGCACATTGAGTGGATGTTTTCTGAAAAACATCCACAATGACTCCAAGTTTTCTTTCTTTGAGTGGTAACAGCTAGTTTAGACCCCATGATTTTATGTGTATAGTTGGGATTATGCTTTCCAATGTGCATTACTTTGCATTTATCAACATGACATTTCATCTGTCATTTTGTTGCCCAGTCACCCAGTTTTGAGAGAGTCTTTTGTAGCTCTTTGCAGTCTGCCTGGGTCTTAACTATCTTTAGTAATTTTGTATCATCTGCAAATTTTGCCACCTCACAGTTTACCCCTTTTTCCAGATCATTTATGAATATGTTGAATAAGACTGGTCCCAGAAACTACCCCTGGGGCACACCACTATTTACCTCTGTCCATTCTGAAAACTGATTATTTATACTACGCTTTGTTTCCTATCTTTTAACCAGGTCAAATTACAAAGGATGAATATAAATAAATAACACAAGGTAGGGACAAAATTAGAAAGGCCAAAGCACAAAACAAGATCTAACTACCTAGAGACATAAAGGGGAACAAGAAAACATTCTACAGATACATTAGAAGCAAGAGGAAGACCAAGGACAAGGTAGGCCCGTTACTCAATTGTGTGTGTGTGTGGGGGGGAATAACAACAGAAAATGGGGAAAATGGCAGAGGTACTTAATGACTTCTTTGTTTCAGTTTTCACCAAGAAGGTTGGTGGGGATTGGACATCTAACATAGTGAATGCCAGTGCAAATGAGGTAGGATCAGAAGAGGCTAAAATAGGAAAAGAACAAGTTAAAAATTACTTGGACAAATTTGATGTCTTCAAGTCACCAGGGTCTGATGACAGAAGTGGGCTGTAGTCCACGAAAGCTTATGCTCTAATAAATATGTTAGTCTCTAAGGTGCCACAAGTACTCCTGTTCTTTTTGCAGGGCCTGATGACACGCATCCTAGAATACTTAAGGAGCTGACTGAGGAGATATCTGAGCCATTAGCTATTAAGACGAGAGAGATTCCAGATGACTGGAAAGGGGCATATATATAGTGCCAATCTATAAAAAGGGAAATAAAGACAACCCGGGAATTACAGACCCGTCAGCTTAACTGCTGAACCAAGAAAGATAATGGAGCAAATAATTAAGCAATCAATTTGAAAACAGCTAGAAGATAAAGTGATAAGTAACAGTCATCATGGATTGTCAAAAGCAAATCATGTCACATCAACCTGATAACTTTCTTTGACAGGGTAACAAGCCTTGTGGGAGGGGGGAAGCGGTAGAAGCTTTTGATACTGTCTCATATGACCTTTTCATAAACAAACAAGGGGAATGCAAGCTAGATTGAGTTACTATAAGGTGAGTGCAAAACTGGTTGGAAAACCATTCCCAGAGAGTAGTTATGAGTGGTTCACAGTCATGCTGGAAGGGCAGAACGAGTGGAGTCCCATGGGGATCAGTTCTGGGTCCGGTTCTGTTCAATATCTTCATTAATGATTTAGATAATGGCATAGAGAGTACACTTATAACATTTGCAGACAATACCAAGCTGGGAGGGTTGCAAGTGCTTTGGAGGATAGGATTAAAATCCAAACGATCTGAAGTAAATAGGATGAAATTCAATAAGGACAAATGCAAAGGACTCCATTTTGGAAGGAACAATCAGTTGCACACATACAAAACGGGAAACGACTGCCTAGGAAGGAGTATTACAGAAAGAAATCTGGCAGTTGGAGACCCACAAGCTCAATATGAGTCAATAGTGTAACTCTATTGCAAAAAAAGCAAACACCATTCTGAGGTGTCTTAGCACAGGGGTGGGCAAACTTCTTGGCCTGAAGGCCACACTGGGGTTCCGAAACTGTATGAAGGGCTGGTGTAGTGTACTAAATTGCTCCCCGTAGGAATGTGCTACTTACAGTGTATTACTTATGGCTGCCAGTCCTGGTACTCTGAGCGGCATGGTAAGGGGGCAGGGAGCTGGGGGGTTGGATAAGGGGCAGGCAGTCCTGGGGGGGCAGTAAGGGGACAAGGAGCAGCGAGTGGTTGCATAGGCGTGGGAGTCTCAGGGGGACCTGTCGGGGCAGGGATGTGGATAGGGGTTGGGACAGTCAGGGGACAGGAGGGGGCAGTCAGGGGATAAGGAGCTGTGGGGTTGGATGGGTCGGGTATTATGAGGGGGGCAGTTAGTGTGCGGGGGCAGGCTGTTTGGGGAGGCACAGCCTTCCCTACCTAGGTGTAATATATTAAATTGCTCCTCGTAGAAATGTGTACTTATGGTGTACTACTTACGGCTGCCAGTCCTGGTGCTCCCTAAGTAGCACATTCCTATGGGGAGCTTGCAGCCCGGCCGCCCCGAGTACTGACTGCACGGTGAGCTAAAGCTGCGGGAGAGGGGCTGGGGGCTCAAGGGCCAGGCAGGATGGTCCCGCGGCTGGAGGTTGCCTGTAGTTTACCCATCTCTGTCTCCGCAGCAGTGTTGTAAGCAAGACACGAGAAGTAATTCTTCCATTCTACTCTGCACTGATTAGGCCTCAACTGGAGTATTGTGTCCAGTTCTGGGTGCCGCATTTCAGGAAGGAAGTGGACAAATTGGAGAGAGTCCAGAGAAGAGCGACAAAAATGATTAAAGGTCTAGAAAATGTGATCTATGAGGAAAGGCTGAAAAAATTCAGTTTGTTTAGTCTGGAAAAGAGAAGAGTAAGCGGGGACCCGATAACAGTTTTCAAGTACATAAAAGGTTGTTATGAGGAGGAGGGAGAAAGACTGTTCTCCTTAACTCTGATAGGACAAGAAGCAATGGGCTCAAATTGCAGCAAGGGACATTTAGGTTGGACTTTAGGAAAAGCTGCCTGTCAGGGTGGTTAAGCCTGGGAATAAATTGCCTAGGGAGGCTGAGGAATCTCCATCAATGGAGATTTTTAGGAGCAGGTTAGACAAACACCTGTCTGGAAGGGTCTAGATAATACTTAGTCCTGCCACGAGTGAAGGGGACTGGACTAGATGACCTCTCAAGGTCCCTTCCAGTTCTATGATTCTATGGGAGATATGATAGAGGTCTATAAAATTATGAATAATATGGAGAAAGTGAATAAGAAAGTGTTATTTATCCCTTTACACAACAAAAGAACCAGGGGTCACCCAATCCAATTAATAGTCAGCAGGTTTTAAACAAGAGAAAATACTTTTTCATACGGTGCACACTCCATCTGTATAACTCATTGCCAGGGGATGCTCTGAAGGCCAAAAGTCTAACTGGGCTCCAAAAAGGATCAGGCAAGTTCAGGAGGATAGGTCCATCAATGGGTATTAGCCTATATGGTCATGGACAGAACCCCGTGCTCCGGGTGTCCTTAAACCTCCAACCTCTAGGAGCTGGGAATGGAGGATGGGATGGATCACTTGCAACTGCCCTGTTCTGTTCATTCCTTCTGTAGCATCTGACACTGGCCACTGTCAAAAGACAGGATATTGGGTTAACTATTGGGTTATAAGAACTAGGGGCCACCAAATGAAATTAGTGGGCAGCAGGTTTAAAACAAATAAAAGAAAGTTCTTCTTCACACAGCACACAGTCAACCTGTGGAACTCCTTGCCTGAGGAGGTTGTGAAGGCTAAGAATATAACAGGGTTTAAAAGAGAACTGGATAAATTCATGGAGGTTAAGTCCATTAATGGCTATTAGCTAGGATAGGTAAGAACTGGTGTCCCTAGCCTCTGTTTTTCAGAGGGGGGTGATAGATGGCAGGAGAGAGATCACTTAGACTCATAGACTCATAGACTTTAAGGTCAGAAGGGACCATTATGCTCATCTGGTCTGACCCCCTGCATGCTGCAGGCCACAAAACCCTTCCCTGGACTCTGCCGTTGAAGTCCCCAATCCTGTGTTTCAGTGACTTCAATCGGCAGAGACCCTCCTGCTAGTGATCCCTGCCCCATGCTGCGGAGGAAGGCGAAAAACCTCCAGAGGCTCAGCCAATCTACCCTGGAGGAAAATTCCTTCCCGACCCCAAATATGGCGATCAGTAAGACCCCGAGCATGTAGGCAAGAGTCTCTAGCCTGACCCCTGTTGGCCATTATACTATTTACGTACCATTGCTTGGTTTTCCTTGGCTACTATGTTTTACCATTAAACCATTCCCTCCATAAATTTATCTAACTTAATCTTAAAACCAGACAGGTCTGTCGCCCCCACCATTTCCCTCGGAAGGCCGTTCCAATATTTCACCCCTCTGACGGTCAGAAACCTTCGTCTAATTTCAAGCCTGAACTTCCCCACGGCCAGTTTATATCCATTCGTTCTCGTGTCCACATTAGTACTAAGCTGGAATAATTCCTCTCCCTCCCTTGTATTTATCCCTCTGATCATTACCTGTTAGGTTCACTCACTCTGGGGTACCTGGCATTGGCCACTGTTGGTAGACAGGATACTGGGCTGGATGGACCTTTGGTCTGACCCAGTACGGCCAGTCTTACGTTAAATGGACCATTGATCTGAGACCATGTTATGCTATAGCTTCAACAGAAATTATGGACTTCCTGCATTGTACTAGCCAAAGAACTGCACCAAGTCAGACTAGATGATCAGAATGGTCCCTTCTGGACCAAGATCATGTTTGTTGTAGCATCTATTTTAGGAGAAATCTTTGAACTATCCTCTGATTCTCTCTCATTTTAAAATGCTTTAATACTTTTTTGACTGCTCAAAGTACTATTGTCACTATAAACACCCTCTGGTAGCTAACTTATAGAATGAATACTCCATCATATTATATGCCAGCTTTTAAAAACAGCACCAAATAACAAGGTTCCTTTAATTTGTAAAATAAAGCAGTACAAAACCAAAATGAAATAAAGAGTTCCTATGTTCATTTTGAAAACATTGGCATCTAAGCAGAATCACAGAGCTTACCATCCCTGCACACTATAATCTAGAAATAAAGAAGATTCTGCTTAATTTGTCAACCTAATATGAACTGACTAGTTAGCACTGAAGTCATTTAACAGCACAGCATCAAGCTGTCTGGAAGAGCCACAACCCACGATTTACCAGTTCTATGAACAAACAGGCGTATAGAAATTCCCAGATTCCTTTCACTGGGGCTAAACCTTTAAAAAATAAAAAAGCAGCACTTGTCCTTTGATAGGGGAAAAAGTCCCCAAACACACTGCCCACAAAAAGTTGAAAGATCTAGTGCCATTCATCTTTTACTCCTTCCTAACCTGTAAAGGCAGCCCTTACAGAAGTCACATCTATCACCCTTAAGAGGCATACAGCAAAAAAGCATGAGTTTTCTGTGACTTAGTAAACCCCTTTCGACTCAACAATCACTAAGAAACAGAGAGGTAAATGAATGCTGCTGCATGTGAGGCTTCCTGCCTAGAGTTAGAAGAGAGAACACAGCAAGTGGATGACAGCAGCTGCCACGTTAGGAAGCAGAGACTGGCTGTGGTGGCAGGACCCTGTGTGACACACTCGGGGGTGCAGATCCGACTCCAGCTGAACTGCCACACGCCCGCAGCAGCAGCAGGTCCGCTCCACACACTGTCTGTGCAGTTTTCAGAGTAGCAGCCGTGTTAGTCTGTATCTGCAAAAAGAACAGGAGTTAACCCATTTTTACTCCTACAAAAGTTTTTTTTTCTCCTGCTGACAATAGCTCATCTTAATTAATTGGCCTCTTAGAGTTGGTAGGGTAACTCCCACCTTTTCATGTTCTCTGTATGTATATAGATCTCCTCACTATATGTGCCATTCTATGCATCTGATGAAGTGGGCCGTAGCCCACGAAAGCTTATGCTCACATAAATGTGTTAGTCTCTAAGGTGCCACAAGTACACCTGTTCTTTTTGTCTGTACAGTGGTTGTGACTTCGGGCCACCTGACCCAGCCCGGATCCACCCTGGCTCCAGTCCCCGAGCCCAGCCGCGGCGCAGAGCGGTGTGTGCCTGGTCCTCATGCCCGGCATGCCCACCCGTGGCCGGCCCGACAGCAGCGGGGGGAGCGGGCAATGCTGCGGGCTACTGCGGCTCATGCCCACACACTGCAGACCGTGACCCTTGTCCCAGCCACACCCTGCCCAGCCCGTGCACTGAGCAGCGGCTCATGGACACGCCCAGACCTGTCCTGTCACGGGGCCTTCACCCCTCCGCCGCGCCCACCCGGCACCCGCAGCCCCCCACAGGGCCGCCTGGGAAGAGGGCACCGGGAAGCACCCAGCAGGAGAAGGAGGTGCTGCTGGACGAAGACAACGAACTCTGGGTGCAGCTATGCCACATGCACATCACTGATGTCTCCAAGTGAGCGTGCTCAGCCCTGCCCCTGACACGCCCCTCCGTGCCCTGCCCATCCCCCCGGATATGCCCCTCCGTGCCCCACCCAGGGACGCAGGGCCGGCTCTCGGCACCAGCAAAACAAGCTGGTGCTTGGGGCGGCACATTTTTAGTGGCAGCATGGCCAGCACCAGAATGCCGCCCCTGCCGCCCCTAAAAGTGTGCCCCGGCCACCCTAGCTCACTTCCGCTGCTGCTGCCGCTCGCACGTCACTGCTCCCCCTCCCTCCCAGGTTCTCAAACCTGCGAAGGGAGGGGGAGAGCCCGAATGGCCACGGAGCGCAAAACAGCTGATTCGCGCGCCGCTTCTCCCCCTCCCTCTTTCCTAGGCTTGAGAGCCTGGGGGGAGGAGGCAGGGCAGGGGATTTGGGGAAGGGGCGGAGTTGAGGCAGGGCCGGGGGTGGGGTAAGAAAAAAAATGGGGGGTGGGTGGGCTGCCAAAATTGTTTTTGCTTGGGGTGGCAAAAATCCTAGAGCCGGCCCTGCAGGGACAGGACCCATCCCCCCCCCCCGCCGGACACACCACTCTGTGCCCCACCCAATGCCTAGTGCCAGGACTTGCTACCGCCCTCCTTCGGCAGAGCCCTCTCCTCCACGTCCACTGCCAGGACCTCCCGCTCAGACACACCTCTCTCACCCAGTGCCAGGACAGCCCACCCCGTTGACACACCCCCTCCCCCTCTTTTCCAGTGCCGGGACTTCCCCCATCCCCCCCTTCAGACACAGCCCTCCCCACCCTGTGGCCCACTCGGGCACACCCCTCCCCTTCCGTTCCCACCCAGTGCTGGAACCCCACTCCCCCTTGGATACACTCCTCTCCCACCCAGTGCAAGGACACCCCCAGCAACACACCCCTCTCCTGCTCAGTGGCAGGACTTCCCCTCCCCCTCAGTGCTGGGGCCTGTCCCTCAGACATGCTCCTCTCTGAGTGTTGAGACCCCCTGGACCCAGCCCCTCTCCCCAAAGGACCCCTGAGTGCTCCCTTCCAGAACAACTGTCTGCCTCTCCTCTCGGGAATCCCCCTGGACATTCTCTTCCCCCGATCCCAGGATCTCCCCAGGCACCTCACAGCCCCTTGAGTGAGTCCCTCACCGACCTCCTGCTGGACCTGCCACTGCCCTCAGCCCCCCCCCCCCATCAGGGCACCAGGAGCCCCCAGAGGTGCACTGAACTCTGCCCTGGGGTAACTTGGGAAGAGTCCCCCCCCGCCCCGTCCGAGGCTCTCGAGGCAGAGAACCGTGGTGCCCGTGGGGTGGAGGCTCCATCCCCTGTAGCATAGGACAGCGCACCCCCATACCTCTAAGGCAGTGCCTGGCTCCGGCCTGACCCCTCTCCCTGCTGCAGGAAGGTGACGGAGCTGCTGCGCACCTTCTGTGAGAGCAAGAGGCTGACCACGGACGAGGTGCAGTGGGGGCTGGGAGGGGGAGCCTGGGACGGGGGAACCCAATCCCACTGCCACTGATGGGGAGGGGAGGCTGCCCTGTTGCCCTAGGAGGGGTTGGTGGTGGTGGGGGAGGGCTGTCCAATTGCTCCCAGGGTTTGCCTGTAAAGGGCTAAGAGGTGTATGCGGAGCCCCCTGCCCCCCAGCCTGGGCTCTGGAGCTCCCCACGGTCGGGGAGGGCAGAGGCCCACGAGGCGGGGTCAGAAAGCAGGGTCAGGGCCGCGCAGGGAGAGCTGCAGGGAGCCAGTGCTGACATCTCCCTGGCCCGCTGCCGCTTTACATCTCAAGGGGCACTCGGGTTGCGGGGCTCCCGTCTCATTCCAGCTGGCCTGGGAAGAGCAGGTCTAACCCAAGCCACTGCCACGCGTGGCCTGAGTGACCCGTCCTGGCACGTGTGGTTGGGCTGCTGCGGCTGTCCCCAGGCAAGGCCTCTGCCTTGCAGGGAGCTCTGTGTGCTGGGAGGTGCCAGGATATCACCACCGCCTCCCTCCAGGTCAACATCGAGGACCTGTTGCAAATCCTGAGGAAGATACCCGCGTACCAGAGAGAGCTGAACAAGGTAACGGGGCTGGGGCTGTTAGTGGGCGGGGGGCAGGGCATTCAGTAGGGCTGATGGGGGAGGCAGGGTGCTCTGTGGGGCTGGTGAGGAACAGTAGGGATTCTCTGGGGGGCAGGGCACTCCACTTTACTGCCTGATGAGAGCTGCTGACCTGTCCCATCGGACAGAGCCATTTCCCCCCCGCCAGGGGCTGTGTGGCACCATGGGCAGCAGCCTGCCTGTCAGTGCCCAGAGCTGCCACGTTACTCCCAGCCAGTGGTTCCCAAACTTTAACAGCCCGCGAACCCCTTTCTCTAAAATTGTGAAATCTCGTGAACCCCCTCCTAAAAATGAATATTTCCAGGGTTTTACATTTAAATTTCCTCAGTGTGATGGATGCGCTTGCTTTGCTCTGCATAGCTCTTTGAAGTCCAGAACCTTTGGAGAAAGATAAAGTCTCAGGTCTGGTTCAGCATCAAGTCTGTTTCTGTATTTGGTTTTCAGATGTGCATACGAGGAAAACGCTTTCTCGCATGAGTATGTTGTTGAAAATGGTAACAAAACTGCAGCAGCTTTTTCTGCCAGAAGGTGGTACTTGTTTCTTAAACTCAGCCAAAAGTTGATCAATGACAGATTTCTGAAACTCCTTCTCAGTTCGTAATCACAGGAGATCTCAATCAATTTCTCTTTTTCCTCAGTGTTCAATATCTGTGTTGAGAAAGTGGTATCATCAAAAGGGTTGCGAATCCAGTCATTATCGCCTGATATAGCTGCAAAGTAATCCCTGAATGTTGTGCAAAGTCCTTTTAGGTGTGCAGTTATATTGGTTTTAGTGCACTGATCCAACTGAAGTTTATGTTCTGCCAGGAAGTCATGAAGATTACTGAAACACTCAGTTTGATTGTTTTCCAAACAACTTTCCCAGAACTGTAACTTCTTTATCATGGATTCAACTCGGTCTTGCACATTGAAAACTGTTATATTGAGACCTTGAAGAGATAAATTTAGGTCATTAATTCTTGAGAAAATATCTGCTAAATAAGCTAGGCTCTGGAGCCAGACATTATTTTCCATACAGCTGGCAAGGTGGAAAGGGTGGCTGTTGAAAAAAAACTAGGATTTCCGTTCTAACCTCAAACAAGCGCACCAGGATTTTGCCCCACGAGAGCCATCTAACTTCAGTATGGGTCAACAGACAATCGTGTCTACTACCCATTTCTTCACAAAGTACGTGAAATATTCTGGAATTTGTTGGCCGTGATTTTATGAAATTCACCATTTTCACTGCATTGTCCAGCACTTCCTTCAGTCCCTCAGGCATGTGTTTTGTTGCGAGGGCTTGTCTATGGATGCTGCAATGAGTCCAAGAGACTTTTGATGCAACCTTTTTTGTTCAAGCTACAAATCCAGTATACTTCCCCGTCATTGATGTGGCCCCATCAGTGCAAATGCCTAGGCAACGAGACCAATCTATTTCCTTTTCTTGAAAATATGCATTAGTGAGATTGAAGATATCTTCTCCAGTTGTACATTCTTCCAATGGTCGGCAAAACAACAAGTCTTCAACCAGACCTTCATTCACATAACGTACAAACAGTAGCAAAATAGCTAGATTAGCTACATCAGTGGATTCATCCAACTGTATAGCATAATATGGACTATTTTTCACTCTCTGTACAATTGTGGTCTCTACGTTATTTGACATGTCATTAATTCTTCGTGACAACGTATTATTGGACAAAGGTACCATGTCAATCCTTTTTGCAGCCTTTTCTCCGAGCAGGCAATGAACTACGTCTTTTATACATGGACCAATCAAGCTCTCTGCTACGGTATGGGCTTCTGATGCTTTTGCTACTCGGTAGCTCACGCGGTATGATGCTTCAAGTGCATTTTCATTATCAGTACTTGCTTTGGATATAAAACTGGTAATGTCACTTTTCCTCACAGCTAATTTTCGCTTGAAAAAAATCAACAGGCTTGTCGAGTTGTGCAGGATGCCTAGTTTGTAAATGGCGCCGAAGTAGAGAAGGTTTGAGGCTGCTGTTTGCTAGAACATCACCACAAATCACACACAGTGGTTTTGGACATTCTTGATCACCAATGCATGTAAAGCCATATTTTATACAATCATCTTCATATTTTCTTTTCTTTGTAAGTGACTTTCCAGGACCATCATGATCATTAGACGTAGATTTTCCACAGTGTGGACTTGAGGAAACACTAGCTGATTCCAGCGTCTTTACACTTTCCTTTTTCAGCCACTTATCCATTGAACTTGTGTACAAAAGTTCTAATAAAAACAACACAGAGAGACTGCTAACAACCAACCAACTAGAAAATGAGAAGATTCACTCAAGTCTCACTGAAGCAAAACAGCACTCGAGAGAGAATGACAATTACAGAGACACCTTAACACTGCTACACTGGCTACAACGTGCTTCCGGCTGGTTTGGCTCCCAAACAGCTTTTCTTCCGCCACGAGGTTTCTCCCTAGGAGGGTGCCCAGCGAGGGACAAATTAGCTTGGACCACCCCCCACGTACAGCATTGCTCCTGCTAACTCTGTTCTCCATGCCAACTTCCCCTGTCTGACGAGGACAGGAGTCCGAGCTGCCACCTGCAGGTCTGGGGGTCTCAGCTGCCACCCTGCCCACCACAGGGCTCAGGCTACTGGCCCCGCGCCAGGGCCTGGGCTGCTGGATCCACACTCCCTGGGGCTCCTGCTGCTGGACCCCATTGACCGCCCCGGTCAACTGAGCTCCACTGAGCTTCTGCTGCAGGTCCTGCTGACCGGTGGGGTTCGGGCTGCTGGCCCCAACTACCCAGCCCCACTCTCCCTGAGACTCGGGGCTGCCAGCTCCGCTGGAGCGCTGGGGCTCGGGCTGCCGGCCCCAACTGCCCGGCCCCGCTCTCCCTGAGGCTCGGGGCTGCCAGCTCCGCTGGAGCGCTGGGGTTCGGGCTGCTGGCCCCAACTGCCCGGCCCCGCTTTCCCTGAGGCTTGGGGCTGCCAGCTCTGCCGGAGCTCTGGGGCTCGAGCTGCCGGCTCCCCCGCTGACAGGGGCAGGGCTCGGGCTGCCGGCCCCAACTGCCCAGCCCCGCTCTCCCTGGGGCTCGGGCTGCAGCTCCCCCACTGACGGGGGTCAGGGCTCGAGCTGCCAGCCCCAATTGCCCGGCCCCGCTTTCCCTGGGGCTTGGGGCTGCCAGAGCGCTGGGGCTCAGGGCTGCCGGCTCCCCCCACTGATGGGGGCAGGGCTTGGGCTGCCAGCCCCAACTGCACAGCCCTGCTCTCCCTGGGGCTCTGGTTGTCTGCCCTGCAACCAGGTCCCACCTGCTGCCTCCAATGCCGGGGTCCTCTGGCCACCATTAATGATTTTTTTCTTGCGAACCCCCTGTAACGTTCTGCGAACCCCCAGGGGTTCGTGAAACCCAGTTTGGGAACCACTGGTCCACATAATAGGGTTATGAAGATGGGTCTATGGGAGGGTTTGACTTCCTCTACCATGGGCTGCTATTGCAGGAAGGAGGTTTGCTGGGAAGAGATTGGGTCCGTCTGACCAAGAAGGAGAAGAACATCTTCATGCACTGACTCACCAACCTTATGAGAAGAGCTTAAAACTAAGTTCAGAGGGGGCAGGTGAAAAAAGCCACCTGGTAAAAAAAAGGTGACCTTAATAGAGGACTAGATATTTGAGGAGAAGTAGATGTGGAAAATTGCAGTCGAATTATAGGAGAAACAAGAGGGAAATCTATGGGGGCATCTGCTTAACATCTTAGATGTCTATACACAAATGCAAGGAGTGATAATAATGGGGAATAAACAGTAAGAACTGGGAGTTTTAGTACATAAGTCATAACTCAGCTTAACTGGCACCACAGATACTCGATGGGTTCAATCTCATGACTGGAATATTGGTATAGAGGCCTATAGCTTGTTCAGGAAGGACAGGCAGGGAAAAAAAGAGGAAGTATTGCATTGTACACTTGTTCTGAGGTCTGGAAGGAGGTGAGAAGCAGACCAGTTGAAAGTCTCTGAGTAAAGATAAAAGAGGGAAAAAACAGGGGTGATGTCCTGGTAGGGGTCTATTACATATCACTTGTCAAGGTTCCTTCCCCACTCTGAACTTTAGGGTACAGATGTAGGGACCTGCATGAAAACCTCTAAGCTTCTCTACCAGCTTAGATCTGCTTTTGCTGCCACCACTCCCAATGTGCTAAGTCCCTTCCCTGGGTAGCCTTGAGAGACTCTTCCACCAATTCCCTGGTGAACACTGATCCAAAACCCCTTGGATCTTAAAACAAGGAGGAATTAATCATTCCCCCCCCTTCCCTTTCCCCCCACCAATTCCTGGTGAGTCCAGATCAATCCCCTTGGATCTTAGAACAAGGAAAAATCAATCAGGTTCTTAAAAAGAAGGCTTTTAATTAAAGAAAGAAAGGTGAAATCAGGATGGAAAATAACTTTACAGGGTAATCAAACTTAAAGAGCTCAGAGGACCCCCCTCTAGCCTTAGGTTCAAAGTTACAGCAAACAGAGGTAGGTTTCAGAGTAGCAGCCGTGTTAGTCTGTATCCGCAAAAAGAAGAACAGGAGTACTTGTGGCACCTTAGAGACTAACAAATTTATTAGAGCATAAGCTTTCGTGGACTACAGCCCACTTCTTCGGATGCATATAGAATGGAACATATATTGAGGAGATATATATACACACTCTGTATGTGTGTATATATATATCTCCTCAATATATGTTCCATTCTATATGCATCCGAAGAAGTGGGCTGTAGTCCACGAAAGCTTATGCTCTAATAAATTTGTTAGTCTCTAAGGTGCCACAAGTACTCCTGTTCTTCTTCAAACAGAGGTAAACACTCTAGCAAAAGGAACATTTACAAGTTGAGAAAACAAAGATAAAACTAACACACCTTGCCTGGCTGTACTTACAAGTTTGGAATATGAGAGACTTGTTCAGAAAGATTTGGAGAGCATGGATTGACGTCTGGTCCCTCTTAGTCCCAAGAGCGAACAACCACCAAAACAAAGAGTACAAACAAAAGCCTTCCGCCCACCAAGATTTGAAAGTATCTTGTCCCCTTATTGGTCCTTTGGCTCAGGTGTCAGCCAGGTTACCTGAGCTTCTTAACCCTTTACAGGCAAAAGGACTTTGGAGTCTCTGGCCAGGAGGGATTCTACAGTATTGTACACAGGAGGGCGGTTACCTTTCCCTTTATACTTATGACACCCCAAATCAGGAAGAGGAGGGAGATGAGGCATTTCTAGAACAAATAACAGAAATATCCAAAACACAAATCCTGTTAATAATGGGGGACTTTACCTACCCAGACATCTAATTATCCAGTAAGTTCCTGGAATATACTGGGGACAATGCTTTGTTTCAGAAAATGGAGGAAGTAACCAGGGGGACAGCCATTTTAGACTTGATTCTGACCAACAGGGAGGAGCTGGTTGTGAAGGTGGAAGGTGATTTGGGTGAAAGTGATCATGAATGATAGATTTCATGATTCTAAGGAAAGGAAGGAGTGAGAATGATAGAAGAAGAACTAGAAAAAGCAGACTTTAACATACTCAGAGAATTGGTCGGTAGCCACCCATGAGAAAAAAATCTAAGGCATAAAGGAGTTCAGGAAAGCTGACAGTTTCTCAAGGAGACAATATTAAAGGCACAACTGCCAATGTAAAGTTTCATCTGGCTTTTTGATCAACCAAATTAAAAAGCAAAGGAAACCTGCCAACCAACCACACTCAAGTGTCACTGTGCATTCTCCAAGGCCGTTTCTTCTCTTTCTTGCTTTGGTGCTTTTATTTTATATAATTTCAACCAGGAGCAGATTTTCAGATTAAACCGATAGTGGAAAGTATGGCAAACTGAGAGAGGGACCGAATCAAAATTCAAAATGACGGCGAGAGAATGAGAAATTCGACACTGGAGCAAATTTAGCCACCTATTGGACTGCTTACATGTATGGGCCCAGATATTGAAATGTATTAAGGTTCCTAACATCTATTGATTTCAGTGCGAGTTAGGAGCCTAAATAACTTTGACCATGTAATTACAGCACATACCTGGTCAGCAGCAGTTTATGTGGTGTGCCACAGTCACATGGATGTCATAATAGTGCTTGCATAATCTTAACTGGCTATCCTGGACATGACTGACTGAGAGGCCAGCTGCCTATCAGTACGGGAGCTCTTTGGAGGTCGGACTGAAGGAAGTATTAAACATGAATAAATTTGTGAGTGAGCAGGAGGTAATGGACAGAGGTAAGGGTCAGCATTGTATTCTCTATATCCTTTCTATAATCACAAACACATTTAGAAAGCATAGGCATACAGATAGATTAGCTGTAATGTTCTCCATTTATATGACCAGAATCTCAGCTGCTGTAAACCAGTGTCGCTCTGTTGACTTCCTTGTAGCTGTGTTGATTTACACCAGTTAAGGAGTTGGCCTACAGCCTCTAGACCTGCAAACTTTCCTGAGAATCTGAGTTTCTATTGAATGCTATGGGGGAGATCTTCCATCTTTCTCCCAGTTGTTTTATGTTTATTATGGGTCCTCATTTTGTGTCTTCTGCATCCATGGAGCCAAGATCTAGCTGTGGAATCCACCAGAGATGGGGGAAATTAGAACAAAAAAATGCAGAAGGACTTCTCCTCTAGCTGTCTAAATGAAGCTCTGCTAATATCTTAAATGCAGGATAAGAAAGCATGGGGTCACATTTCTTAGCAACACTAGTGCTCCTAATCCCACACTATCACTACTGCAGCTAGATGGGCAGTGTAGGTTACAGTTATGATTCAGTTTGCATCTGGGTGTTAGAACTGAAGGATGCAATTTGCATAAAGGATGGGTAATCACCTAACCTCAAGCAGTCTTTCCTGGGAAGGGGAAATCTTGTTAGTTCCTCCTTCATGCTTTGGAATGCTGTTACAATGGAAACAGATAAATATGGCATTTCAGAGTTCTTGTTAAATATTAAGTCACCTGGAGAATTTCTGCCCACTGCTAAGAGATACATGGGAGATAAAATCCGGATTTTTTTAATATATCAGCTATTTCATAGTTTCATAGAGTTTAAGGCCAGAAGGGACCATTAGATCATCTAGTCTGACTTCCTGTATTTCACAGGCCATTAAAATGTCACCTAGCAACCCTACACTGAACCCAAAAACTTGTCTTGCACTAAAACATTTCAGTCTTTAGGAGACTAAACTCTTGTGTGCCATAGGCAGAGGACAGGAGAGACTGCGGTTCCACCAATGCCTGAGGCCCTTGCAACGGTAGAGAATTGATTAGGTCAGATATACCCACATGATCCTAGCAGGTGATCAGTGTCCCATCCTCCCACCCAAAGGTCCCTGCCACTCTGAGCAGGGGGAAATTCCTTCCCACTCACAACTCTGGAGATCAATTGGACCCTGAGCATGTGAGCGGGACATCTAAGGAAACAGATTCTCTGAACCATCTTGGAGCACTGGTCCACCTTACCAGGTGTCCCTTCTCCTGCTATGGTCAGTCCCTGATGTTTCAGATGAAGGTTGGAGGGAACCACTTGACCCCACTCACAGCATACACCTAGTCAATTGTGCATGGGGGAAAGTCCTTTATGACCTCTACAGGCAACTGGATGAACTCTGTTCCATGAGTCTTCTCTGCAAGTATTTAAACAACCATACAATAAGATTAAAGGCTTTCTTCAAAACAGGGGGCCTAAAGTTAGGCTTCTAAATTCATACTGAGGTCTAAAAAAGTGGCCTGATTTTCACGAGATACTGAGCCCCAAAAAGTTCCCAGCATAGCCAATAGGTACATCTGGGTGCTCAGGATTTTTGAAAATGAGGCCCTGACTAAGCAAAACTCTTAAGCAGGTGCTTAACTTTAGGTCTCTTTGTTGGCTTAGAGTTAAGCATATGATTAGGATGCTGACTCAGGGCATAGGTGCCTTAATATGGATTTACGAGCTTAAGTTTAGGCACCCAGTTTTGAAAAATTTGGCCATAAATTATTATTCTGTATGCGATCAAAACTCTTGAATTGATAGTAAAGAGGGAAAGGAAGATTATTTTACGTGGGGATCTACTTGAAAGGAGCAAATTTTCTTCATTATGATTTCCCCCCAAACACATTGGGTAGTTCAGCAAACAAACCTGGTCATCAGGAGCAAGGAAGAGGATTTACATGATTCCCAGGTCTACTTCTCAAACTGTTTGGGCTCCTGCAGAATTCTTTACTGGATAATGAATTAAAGAGGCCAGCATCAATTTCTACTATCAGTGGTAACCAACCGAATCTTTTTATTTAATTTCAGGTGTTTATAATGAGGTTGTTTCCCTCCTGGCAAATATGGATGACCAAGATAAGGGCAAAATTGCCCTCAGGATTGCCTTGATAGCTGAGACCAAGCTGGCTAGCGTTGTGACAGTGCTGCTAGAGAAACTGCAACAGGATGAGGTAGGGCAGTTTCATGAAATTACATCTGCTTTCCATGTGTCCACACCAAATTCTGCCTGACTTCAGGGGGGTATAGGGGAACGCATGGGGGTAATTCAGTATAGAACTTGGACTGGTGCACCATCAGTATAATCCGTATTCACCCTTCTGTCCTCAGGCATAAACTCATAATGCAAAATGCTGTTATTACAGATCAGGATGATATAATGGTCTATAAAGAGAGCGTTGTCCTTTTACACACAGTGGAGTACATGGGCTGGATATAGTAAAAGTACACTGTAGGACTTGCCGTAAGCTCTTCCAATAATACTTTGCCCTTCTTTAGCATCTTCATCCAAAAATCTCAAAGCACTTACCTAATACTAATGAGTTAAGACTCACAGCACCCTTGTGAGAATGGTAAGCATTATCCCCATTTATGGATGATTTGTGTCACAGGGAATTAAGTTACTTGCTCAACACCACTTAGCAAGTTAGTAAAAGAATGTGAATAAAACCCAAGTGAACTGACTCCCTGCTCTAAATCCTAGGCTCATTAATTATGCAAGTGCGCAGTAGTGCAGAATTCCCCCAGGAGTAATATTCAGACCCCTTTTTCCATTTATTAATACTTGCATCCAACAAAGTCCATTTCTCTATTAAGGGCCAACACAGAAGGCATTTTAGTTCCAATTAAAGTACTAGGAGGCCAAGACAAGCAGTTCAGTTCAGAACTGAACTTGGCCTCATAATACTTTAATTATTTGAATCACTCAATTAATTATGCTAATTAATTTGATTAATTACTTGAATTACGTACTGCTTATGTATTCATAAGTTATCAGAGACAATTTTCAATTAAACAAATCCTCCTTCCATTTAAAAATGAATGGAAGGAGCTTCTCCCCAGTGGAGCTGTCTGGTATGATTGCAGTGTGCAGAAGCATTCCTTTTCAAGCAGAACCACTGGAATGTTTAGCCAGTCAAGAGATCTGATTGGCTTTGAACATTCCAAAGTGCTTTATGACCTTGGCATGCAGGTCACATAGATGTAGATCTAACTGCTGAGTTAATTTCCCCTAGGAGCTGTTGAGGACTTATTGCGGGAGTTGGGTATTTTGTAATTACAAATTTACAAATTCTGTCTGGAGTGGATAGAGCAAGGGCAAGGTGCTCATTTGTATTGTTTGTTTTAAATAAATGAAACTAGATAAGGGGGCGTGAAGGAGGCTTATTCTGGCTCTGTTCTCTCCAGGAAGATTAAAATATGTAATTGCTCGGCTGCTTCTGAAGTGCTGCTAAATGCGGTGATTGGAGGGCATGGCATGTTTTACACCACTTAAGCCAATGCAGGCTGAGGAGTCGGTGTGGCCTCGTGGATAGGATTCTGGATAATGACTCAGGAGACATGGATTCTCTTCCTGGCCACAGACCTGCTCTGTTATGATAAGACTTGGGCTAGTCATTTCATGTTTGGATTGTAAGCTCTTTAGGGCAGGGGCTTATTTGCCAAATGACTGTGTGGTAATCAAGAAAAACTTTTGCCAATTGTTTGTTCTCTTTTATGTTTTGTCCCCAGCGAGACAGAGTTGACATTTACTGTGTCCTGGAGAAAATATTACAGCAGGACACCGGGGGCCTAGAGAGAAGGCTACTGAACAAAATAATAACCCTGGCCTCAAACCACATGAGAGAGACTCAGGTAAGTTAGTTCTCCCGAGATACTAATCAAAGGATCCAAAGCTTTAACTAATTAAAACTCTTTTTGAGGGGGTAAACTATATACTGAAACAAAAATATATTCTCCTATTAGAGGCCTACACCTTCCTCCAGACCAAAGCCCAGGTCCTAGACAGCACTTGTGCACATGCATAGGATGGGAGAACTCACATGCGAAAGTTACACATGTGCTTAAGTGTTTTGCGGGATCAGGACCCGAGACACATGATATCAGACACAGAGACAGGCCTATGGTTTCTGAACGAGCAAGTCTTTCCCAAAGTCTACTAGGGATTTCATTATTGATCCTGATGTTATGTGGAAGGCGCTCTGATACTATAGCGATAAGTGGCAGTATAAAGCCCCAAGACAGACAGAATCTGAGCTGTCTCCAAAAGAAGCAGCATTGGATTTAGAATATAGTTTGCCAGCAGGAAAACCCATGGAAAAATCCCTCTCTTGTTCCAAAGGAAGTCAGCCTCCTTTTGGGGGACAGTTTATTCCAGGAAAGCTCTCTGAATATTTTGAAGCTGCCCAGTCTGTGTCTCACTACCTCCTCAGGGAAGAGCAGGGAAAAATATCATATGACATCCACCACAAGTAGCTAATAGTAAATAGTCTAACTAAGCAGCTTGCAAGGAACTCAAAGGCTGAAAATTGTTTAGCCAAATGACTTGATGAATATTTATGACTAATGACTCTAGCCACAGAAAGTTGGGAGGCTTCATTCACAACTTATGCACAGAAATAAGGACTTGACTCATATAAACAACTCTGGCTAGTGCAACTGGCTTCACTCACCTCAGTCTCTCTCTCTCTCTCTCTCTCTCTCTCTCTCTCTCTCTCTCTCTCTGTGTTTTTGTTGTTGTTGTTAGGAAGCAACAAATGAACTAAAAGTGGCAGCTAGCAACACCTTAGTGACCCTGGCACGCTGCTATTTCTATGAGGTGATGTACGAGCTGCAGTGTCGTCTGAAACTACTGGGGCTGCCTGAAGAGTTTGTTTTCATTACACTGGGCAACCTGTCATCAGCCTATGGTATGGTAATTTCCATCTTTTGTTTCAAAGTTATTGTCTTTCATTTAAGGACAGGGGATTACTCTCTCTACCAAAAAATGTTACAGCTAAACAGAGCTCTGTTTGAGTGTGTGCATGAGGGTGTGTGTGGGAGAGACACAAGATTAACTGCTGTTGCTAGTTCTTGGCTTCCAGATCATGAGCTATCCAGACAGAGGTGCAAGCTCTAACTTATGTCCCTGACTGAAGTTCCTGAAGGATCGGATGGGGGAAGGTCAGGTCTAGTGGAGCTCTTCTCCACCCCACTTCCCATCCTGTCCCAGTGCTCTCTCCCCTTACTCTGGGAGTGAGTTGGCCTTTGGGCACAGCTGTACACTGGTGGAGGATTCCCCTCTTCAGGGTGAATCCCCCACTGGCTTTCAATGGCTGCTTTAAAGCCATTCTGCTCTGCTTACGCAGCACAAAATGGCCTAGGAGCCCATAGCATCCTGCCCCACGGTGTTTCTAAGTGTGTTGTAAGAAGGCGGAGAGCAGCTGATTATCTTTCTTCCTTCTCTTCTGGCCTTTTTCTGCAGCACTTGAGTGTATCCCTTATGTGGGAATGACCCTGAAGCGCATGTTCTCCATGTTGGGGATAGTCAAGGACAGCAGGCTGAGACAAGCGTTTTGTGGTGGTAAGAGCAGCACTTACTGGAGGTGCCCAAAATGGATATTGAGGGGTCTTGGTACAGATTGAAGTGACTGGCCAAGTTTGCAAACAGACCCTGAACTGTGCTCCCTGCCCTGGATTGCACTAGGTGCTGCGTTCTTTGGCTCCCGTGGCACTCAATGAAGTTGAGAGTGCTCCGTACTTTGCAGGAGGCGCTGAGCATTTGTAAGTTCAGGCCCTTTATGACTCATGGATATAATTTAAAATAAACACACACACAAAGGCTGAAGTTGCCCATCTTCCAGGAGGCTCCTGGGGGAGGAGGTGAAGGGAGCAGATTTCATTACTGAACATTTAAAAATCCCCTGTTCTCCACTCCTCCACCCATTCTCTCCCCTTAGTTTCTTTAT
>NW_027053696.1:0-24000 GCF_011386835.1 Chrysemys picta bellii | reverse complement strand
CCCTTCCCCCCACCCCCTTTGTCTTTCCTTTTTAATGTCAGAAGAGGGCTGAAGAAAAGAGGAAAGCAGGACAACTGAAAAAGCTAAAAGAAAAATACCTTGCCAAACATTTAAAACAATTGTGTATTGAAACCTACAAACCAAAACTATGAAATTTTGAATCAAATTGTTTTACATTTCTGTTTTTACCAGCTGTAGTTCCAACGTGCTTGATTCTGGGCCGCTGAGCTTGTGATGTCACTAACAACTGTGAAATATGAGCGGCTGATTCAAACTCCGCTGAATTAAATAGGAATCTTTCCACTGACTTCAGTGGGCTTTGTCTCAGGGCCTTATGATTCAAAGGTGTACAAGACTATACAAGCTGCAAGGCAATGGAAAATTAGTCACGTTGAGAGAGGGATGGGCGATGGGATGGGTCACTTGATTATTACCCTGGAGTGGGTTACCTAGGGAGGTGGTAGAATCTCCTTCCTTTGAGGTTTTTAAGGCCCGGCTTGACAAAGCCCTGGCTGGGATGATTTAGTTGGGGATTAGGTCCTGCTTTGAGCAGGGGGTTGGACTAGATGACCTCCTGAGGTCTCTTCCAACCCTGATATTCTATGATTCTATAATACCTGAGCTCAGACAGCCATAACACCTAATTAATGCGTTCAATGAATCAAAGCCACCCTCGGTGTAATTGGTGCCGTGCGGATTAATTTGACCTACTCTTTCCTACTGTGTTATTAAATGATGCAATTTCTGTCACAGTTACAGAGTATGAGGTTAGGGGTATATTACATACTGCTGTTTTCACTGCAAGCTGGGTACTCTCCAGAGCTGGTCCAAAAAGGTGTTTGTTTTTTTGTGTGGAGACCAAAATCTTTTTGCTAAAAAGTTAATATTTCAACACGGAAGTACCACAGGGCTGCATCTGATACCACACACCACCAATCTCTTCCATGGGCCAGGCTCCCAGGCTCCACTACATCCCCCCCATGATGAATGATGGCCTCTGCTCTTGCTGAACTGCCCTGGAACATCACCAGAGTCCCACAGCCTTGGTTTAGGGAGCAGTGGTGTTTGGTATGTTGATAGAAATCTTATAATTTCCAGGGAAAATATAATTTCATGGCAAAAATATTTGAATGGAAAATCGAATTTCCCATCAAAAAAACTTCCCAAGAAAAATTTTCACCCAGGCTCAGTAACAAATTTAGAATCAAAGAAAGAGAAAGTTAGATACAGGTGAAACATACTAATTGTTTGCAGCTGTAGCTGATATCTTCTCAGTCATTCCTGGTTTCAGAATCACTTCATTGTCCTGGCCCCTATAGGTGGAATGTAAAACCTGTAAAACATGTAAGAATACTCCAGATTATCTAGCTATTTATAGCATGCCAATCACCATGGTATGCTTTGCCGTTCCCTTGCAAAGTAGGAAAGCTAGGTTCGCTCATTTTGCTTGATGGAGACCACATGATGACCAGAGGAGCTCAGGAGGAGACCACAGCATGTTCCGGACTTCTGCAGTTCACAAAACTATCTTTCTTGCATGCATATTATCTGCACACAGTGCTCAGGTTTAAGATGCTAAATAAATCTATGGTATATGGTAGAGAAAACTCACCCTCTCCATATTATTTTATATACAGTTCAGTGCACATTCTCACAGAGGACGCACACACACCATGCTCTCTTTTGGAAATGTTACCCTTGTTCTTACTTTATTTGTTGCTCCCTTAACTTAAAAGAAAGTCCATTGGGATGGAAATTACCTTTCTCCTCCACACGCATGGATACAAAAAAGGCAACAATTTCTACAACAACCCCATAGGGGACATAAAGGGCTGCAGAGTATCAGGAGGGTTTGCAAAACTGCCTTTGGTTCAGCCATAGAACCACACTTCATACTTGCAACTGCATAACCAAACCAAACACAGTACAAAGAAGAGGGAGATAGATTAGATGCCCCCCTCTTCTTTCCCAATACAAATAGCTCTGTGCTTTCGAAGCACATCACATATATTCACACACGTGCAACAGGTGCCTGCTGTAATTTTGCTGGGGTAATCGCCTAATAAAGCCCTGATTTTAGGTGGGGCCAGCAGGCCGTGTTGGAATACAAACAGATTAATAATAATAACAATACAATAATGAACAATACTCCCAAGGGCTCTGTGAAATTACATTGCAATGGGAAGGGAATTTAATTCACCCGTTTCCACTCCCCATCACTAAACCAGTACTGAGTTAAACAGTTAAACAAGAATTGGTTAGGAGTTTATTCATTGCTCTCCTCAGGGCATCCTTCACCTCCTTGTTCCTCAGGCTGTAGATGAGGGGGTTCAACATGGGGATCACCAGCGTGTAAAACACTGAGGCCACTCTGTCTCTCTCTGTGGAATAGCTGGAGGTGGGACATAAATATATGAAGAATTGGGTGCCATAAAACAGGACCACAACGGTCAAGTGGAAAGAGCAGGTGGAGAAGGCTTTATGTCGGCCCTCAGCGGAGCGGATCTGCAGGATAGTGGAGATGATATAAACATAGGAGAGGATGACAGTCACAAAAGTGCCCACTGTAAAGCAGCATGTGAAAACAAACATCACAATCTCCTTGATGCGGGTGTCAGAACAGGAGAGCGCCAAGAGTGGGGGGATGTCACAGAAGAAATGACTGATGATGTTGGAGCTGCAGAATGACAGCCGAAATATAAAACTTGTGTATATCATTGAATCCACAATCCCCACAGCGAACGCCCCAGCCACCAACTGTTTACAAAGCTGCATGGACATAGTGACTGTGTAGACCAGCGGCTTACAGATGGCCACATAACGGTCATACGCCATCACAGCCAGCAAGAGGCTCTCAGCATCTGCAAAAGCGATAGAGAGAGACATTTGCACAGCACAGGCAGTTTTAGAAATGCTTTTCCTCTCAGCGAAGAAATTCAACAACATCTTAGGGGAAATTGTCGAGGAAAAGAAAAGGTCACAGAAAGACAAAATACTGAGGAAAAAGTACATGGGGGTGTGGAGTTGGGGATCAATCGTGATTAACAAGATCATTCCTCACCAGGGTGATGACATAAATCAGTAGGAACAGCACAAACAGGGGAACCTGCAGCTCCGGACGATCTGTCAATCCTGAGAGAATGAACTCAGTCGCCTCCGAGTGATTTCCCTTTTCCATCTCCTCTGAACAGAGATCAGGCAGCTACAGAGATGTGGGCAGGTGAATGGTGCGAAAAACATGTCCCTTCTCCTTAATGAAGTGAGTGAAGATAAATGGAGATCAGTTTCTCAATGGACATCAGTACCCGCTCAGGGAAGGGCTTAGTCCACAGAGCCAGATGTTCACAGCTGGTCATTCCAGGTGTTCGATAAGATGCACACACTATGCAAATACAATAACCAGCAGGTTAATCATGCTCCACACACAAACGCTCCTGTTCACTAATCCGAACTGAAAACAGTGACTTGTGACTCTGCTGTGAGAGAATCAGTCTGTAGAGATTATTCCTTAGCTAAAGAAGGGGTGAGAGTAAAGGAGTGTCAATCTTTCTAGTCTCATTGGGCAAGGGGAGCTCTGTGGCTTGGCATGTCGGTTTGGGATGAAGTTGCTTACTGTGCTAATTAAGCTTTCTGGCAATTACTTTAGCCGGTATGAAAACCCAGAGAAATAATAGAAAGCACTGGCTTCAATGACTATGTAATTGCCTAATTTTTCCAACTAAGGAGGTTGCTCCTTTATTTGAAGGGGTAGGAGTTGGGGCTGAGGCTTTAAGTGCTGGAGGTCTTGAATTTAATACCTGCTGATCCCCATAGTCTCCGCGTGTGTGTGACTGTAATTCAGGACAAAACCACGTACCTGCTGAGAAGAGAGAGAGAGATGTGGTGGCATTTCTCCAATGACAGAAACTGCCAGTTTGGAGCATTCGGGACATTTTATACTGATATGTGTGATCTATGGGACATGATTCCTGAAGCATCTGGGAATACCTGAGCTCAGAGAGCCATAACACCTAATTAAGGCATTCAGTGAACCAAAGACACCCTCGGTGTATTTGGTGCCCTGGGGATTAATTTGACCTACTCTTTCTTACTGTGTTATTAAATGATGCAATTTCTATCAGAGTTACAGAGTATGAGGTTAGGGGTATATTTCATGCTGCTGTTTTCAGTGCAAGTTGGGTAGAACTGATCCACAAAAGATTTTTTTTCTTTTTTTTTTTTTTGTAGAGACCGAATTCTTTCTCTAAGAACTTAATATTTCGACTCGGAAATACCACGGGGTGCCTCATATACCACACACCAGCAATCTCTTCTATGTTCCATGCTTTCGGGCTGGACTCCATCCCCCCCATGATGCATGATGGTCTCTCCTCTTTCTGAACTGCACTGGAACAACACCAGAGTCCCACAGCCATGGTTTAGGGAGGAGGGGAATTTGGTGGTTTTGATGGAAAGTTGATAATTTCCAGGGAAAAAATAATTTTATGGAAAAAAGAGTTGAATTGAAAATCCAGTTTCCCATCAAAAAAATTTCCCAAGAAAATCGTTCAACCTGCCTTAGCAACAAATTTGGATTCAAAGGGAAAGAAATTTAGATACAGGTGAAATGTATTAATTGTTTGCAGCTGTAGCTGATAGCTTCTCAGTCATTCCTGGATTCAGGACTCATTGTCCTGGCCCCAATAGGTGGAATGTAAAACCTATAGGACATGTAAGAGTACTCTAGATTATCTAGCGATTTACAGCATGCCATCACCAAGGTATCATTTTTTCCTTCCCTTACTAGGTTATTCCCCAAAGTAGCAAAGATAGGTTTACTCATTGTGCTTGATGAAGACCACATGATGAGCAGAGGAGCTCAGGAGGAGACCACAGCATGCTCCGGACTTCTGCAGTTCACAAAACTATCCCTCTTGCATGCATATTATCTGCACACAGAGCTCAGCTTTAAGATGCTAAATAAATCTATGAGTCAACTAAATAAATCTCATCGCAAATATTAATACAATTTTTTTGATAATGTATGTGATATTATAAGATGACACTGTATCATGTTATTAATACATGTTCCAAACTCAGGATGGCAAACTGGTCTGTCTTAACCAAATAAATGTGGTCTCTGCTTAATTTTGTATCTAAACTGTAACCAGACTCATCAAACAGGAAGGGAAACAAAGGAAGCCCAAAAAGGTGAGGAAAAAGCAGCAGGGAACATCCTTCTACATAGACATTTTGTCTTCTGGTACCAGGTGAGATAGGACTATAAAAAGAAGGGGCACACATCTTAAGGCACCGCTCTCTCTCTCTCTCTCCCCCATTGATTCACTGCCTCTGAAGGGATAAATGAAGCAGCTATTCGACTGGGGGATGGGTCCTGACCTAAGAAGTTTGGTCAGTAAGACTGCTGAAAGCATGTGGTGAGGAAACTTTTGCTTTGAATTTCACATAATTTGTTAACTTAGGCACAAGTGGCATTCTAGCTTTATTTTTCTTGTAACCATGTCTGGCTTCTATGGCTCATTATTTCCCCCCACTTAAAATCTAACTTTGTAGTCAATAAACTTTGCTGTATCTAATCCAGTGTGTTTAAATAGAAGTATCTGAGAAGCTAAGTTGCATGCATATTAGTGCTGTTAAAGAAATAACGGACACTGTAACTTGTATTGTCCAGGAGAGGACTGGGCAGCACAGGACATACATTTCGGGAGGGAAATCAAAGACTGGGGAGTATGTTGGGGTCACCCTGCAGTATAACCAAGGGTGGTGAGAGCCTGAGTGTAACCCAACTATTCCTTGCCAGGCTGCAGTTACACACACATGCTTAGGGTATGGTTTGCATGCTAGACGGTTGCTTGTGAGTGACCCAGGTGGAAGCCACTTCAGCAAGGCATTGCCAGGTTGCAGGCAGGTGTGACACAGCTGCTGATTAGTCTGGGTTGGACCCTGGTATGTCACAACCACCAACCAAGAAACTATCCCAGTAACAGCAAAGGTGTGGTGCTGACTGACAGTAGTGTTCGATTGACATGAAAGGGTGAGGTCACCACAGGGATGGGCCCATGCACTGATCCATAGCCGCAGATGCACAAGGATATTGTGATCATCACCTCCCCGCAAGGAGATCCATGGCAGGCCCAATGATGATTCTTCCCTTCTTAACTATGGTAGCAGAAATTATTTCCCATGGGTGTGCAGGTTTGGCTGTATTATCAGTGCTCCGGGGCATGTCGGTGCCCCCTTCTCAAAAGTTTTGCTAACCTGTGAGGCACTGCAGGGTTGATTGTATTAGGAGGAAAAACTGATGATACAAGTCAGCTCTATTCTTTGGTATAATCCATGGGGGAGGAGTTACAAAGAATATACTCAAAGTCCTGCTTCCCTGAACACCAGTAGAAACAACCAACAGCCAGCAATCTCTGTATTCAGAAACTCCTAAGTCTGTCACTCCAGGTCTGTGCCCAGGAAACACTATGTCCCTAGTTCCTCTAGGAGTCATGCTCGTAACAGCTTCTTCTGGCTTCTCTGCCTCCTGTGACCTGGAGGTGCCTGGGGCAGTCCTCACTGAAAATGCCAAGGTCAGGGCAGGCTGCAAACAGGAGGATATTCCCCAAACTGATGGTTAATACTGAAGATCTCTGCAGCATTTCTGCAGATGCTTCTACAATATATCTCCGAGCATGCCAGCTCCCTCCCAATTCTTTTGTTAATTTTATTTATTTCCTATAACTTATAGTCTGTGAATCAGAGTGTGACGTTGCATCCCATAATGCTTTATAGAAATATGCTTATGAGTGTAAATATGACATAACTGGAATATGTTTTATGCTAGATAGGCCATGTAACATATCTCTGCAAGGGTTATAATCAACTGGATATATTCATCCTTTTTGTATGCATGTATCATTTTTGTATTTGAAGTCATGAATATTCGCTATGTACTTGTTTGATTTTAAGTAGCCTCAGCGAAGGATTTGGTCAGCTTCCAGAGAAAAGACTATTCTCAGTAAGTGCCAAATCAAGAAACACTTAAGCTAACAATGAACTTTGAGAGACCCCAATCCACATCTGAGTTTTCCTGGGAATGTGGCATCGGCCTGTAAGGAACTGAGTCATGTAAGGACATGTGACTTGCCCATGTGACTCCAAAACTCCATCTTGGAGCTGGATTCTGCGTAGGAGAGAGGAAGGGATTTCCACCCACAAGAGAGAGACTATATAAGCCCCTGGGGAAACCCTCCATTTAGACTTCAGCTAGCCTCTCCACCCCAAGGAGATGCCTGAAAGAAACTGGAACAAAGGACAGTAACTTCCAGGATGTGACTGACTGATGGACCCAGACTAGGAGGAAGTCTAGTCTGTAAAAGAGGCTTATTGAATGCGAGATTTACCTGCCTTTAATAACGTGCCTTTAATTTTTACTCTATTAGGTTTAGACTTGCAAGTTTTATTTTATTTTGTTTTGTAATTCACTTATTACTTGGAACCACTTAAATCCTACTTTTTGTATTTAATAAAATCACTTTTTACTTATTAATTGACCCCTAGTATGTATTAATACTTGGGAGGAGGGCAAACAGCTGTGCATCTCTCTCTATCGGTGTTATAGAGGGCGAACAATTTATTGGTTTACCCTGTATAACCTTTATACAAGGTAAAAGGGATTTATTTGGGGGTTGGACTCCACTGGGAGCTGGGTATCTGAGTGCTGGGGACAGGAGCACTTCTTAAGTTGTTTTCAGTGAAGCCTGCAGCTTGTGGAGGACGTGGTTCAGAGTTGGATTTGTGTTTGCATCCGACAAGTGTGTCTGGCTGAAACAAGGGAAGGTACTGAAGTCCCAAGCTGACAGGGAAACCAGGCTCAGAGGTAGCCTCAGCACATCAGGTGGCAGCCCCAAAGAGGTTTCTGCTACCGAACCCATCACACAGAATTTAGGAATAAAATTGCAAAACAATGAGGTGTGCGGGGGAGAGGATAGGAAAAGAACCAATGGACTTCAATTGCAGCAAGGTCGCTTTAGGTTGGACATTAGGAAAAACATCCCAACAGTGAGGGTGGCTAAGCACTGGAATAACTTGCCCAGGAAGGTTGTGGAATCTCCACCACTGGAGATTTTTAAGAGCAGGTTAGACAAACACCTGTCAGGGATGGTCTAGATAATACTTAGAACTGCCATGCGGGCAGGAGACTGGACTAGATGAGATCTCGAGGTCCCTTCCAGTCCTATGATTCTATGATCTCACAAGGAGCAGGGCAAGGGACACACACCTGCCTAGACTTGACATTCAGCTCCACTGTACCCCCCACCACATGCACACACAGAGTGCCCACTGCACACCAAATGCACGCACACACAGAAGCCGCAATACACACACACACACACACAGAGTCCCCACTACACACACAGACAGAGAGTGCCTACTACACACACCACACACAGTGCCCACTGCACACCAAACACACACACACACACACACACACAGAGTGCCCACTACACACACACAGCCTTATATAGAGCTCAATCAGAATGCAGAATAATCTCTACTGGGAAGCTGGGACAGCTGGAATATTTCCAACTAGCCTGAACAAAAAGAACTGAAGGGGATTCTGCTGCCCTGGCAGGGAGATAGGACTGGATTTCCCAACTGGTCTTTTCCATCGGCAGCTTCACTGAGGCCTGGTTTATGCTTAAAAATTAGATTAATAGAGCTCCGTCGTACGGGGGTGGGGAGGGACTTTTCACACCCTGTGTGAGGGAGTTAGCTTGTACTGACCCTCAGTGTAATTCTTCCATTGATCTAGCTACTGCAATGTGGAAAGCAACTACACTACGGCACTGCTGCACACCATAGCTGAGTCAATGTAATGGCTTTAGTATAGACATTCCCTGAATCGATGAGGGAGTTTTCCCCCTTCCTATTAAAGCTATTTCTCTCTCCTTTTCCAATCACTCTTCTCCCTCCCTTGGTAAAGCTCTTTCCTTCTTTTGATAGGTAAATATGTTCAGAAGAGTTGAAATTTCTCCTCTCAGGATAATTCCTTCCTTTCCCTCCCATGAATGTCTCCCTGTCATTTCAATTCAAGGCTGAAATGCTCTGAAACTGACTTGTTTGCCCATGACTTAGTGGTACCTCTTTGTTTTCCCTCCCTTCACTTACAATGAGTTGAGAAGGACGGAAGCAGTACCTGCTCAGAACCCTAAAATCAGAACGGTAAAGTTGAATCTTTCCCTGTTTGCTAACCACACCAACATTACCCTTAATACCTCTGGAGCTGCTTCCTGGGATGACTTTGAGACTTGATCCCTGGATCATCTTTGTTCCCAGGAGAACAGGTGTGCACAGCACATGCAATTAATGTTGTGACCGTGTCTTTCCTTGTGGAGATGGAACAGAGAGGTCCAGAGAATCAGCTTGTTTGGATCGCTGTCTCGCCCGTGAGGTCTTTTCAATATGATACGAAACTGAGGTGACTATTCCACTTCATATGTTGGTCACCTCTCCTAAAATATTTTAAAGTCATTTCCCAGGGTTGGGACACAAAAGTATCTAGAAATGGGTGAATTTCTGCTGGATTAATAATTTACTGTAAAAAACAATGCCATTGGGGTTGACCTGAAACTATTCACAAATTTGTTACAAAGTCTCCTAATAGCCTTGTCCCAAAACAATGTTTATGTGGGGGAGGAGGATTTAGGTGCCGGTGACAAAGCAGCCGCCAGTAGGAGGTGGTGATGCTCCCTCTCTTTGTAATTTTTAGCTCAATAGTTAGGATTTTCACCAGTGAGGTGGGAGATCCAGGTTCACTTCCCCCTTCTGTCAAGTGCTGGGCAAAGATGTGCACTTGGGTTTCCTGTATTTCCAGAAAGCATCCCAGCCACTGAGTGCTATTCGAGTCTGTGTTGCTCTCAATCTCTCCTTTCAAAGTTGTCCTATGGTGGATGACTAATTAAATAACCATTGGAACAGAGACATGAAGTTGAGTATGTTGGTGCCCTGAACCACTTGTCTATAGAGTCATTCTCTCTTTCTGGCCCTCTGATTCTTCCTGTGTTTTATCCACAATGCAGCAGCTTCAACAGGAGAGACTGAGGCCATATCTATACTACTGGCAAAATCAAGACTACAGCGATAGATGAAATGGTGTTGATTGAGCAGGTCTGTTGAAGACATGCTAAGTCAATGGGTGGGTACTCCACCTTCCTCAGACACTATGTTCCATCATGGATCTCTCTCAGGGCTGGGCTACACTAACGCTGTTGGATGATCTATGTTACACTACTTCAGTTACATAACTCTCCCGGTGACATAGCACGGTGTGGACACCACTGTAAGTAAGACCAACTTAGTCAACTTGAAGTAGCGTAACTTAGATCAATTTACAGCGGTAGCGTAAACCAATCCTGAGAATGATGCTGGACAGAACATAGCCCAGTTGCCAGGGTACTGTCCGGCAATGTGGGAGACCCACTTTCAAATGGCTTCTCCCCATCAGACAGAGGTGGGATTGACCTGGATCTCCCACATCCCACGGGAGTGATCTAATCATTGGGTTAAAGTTTACAAGGGAAGCAGCGCCATTACTGCCTCTTCCATTCCCATCCATTTTGTCAGTCTGGCCCTACATTGTCGTTGCTTTTACATCGAAAAGTATCCAGGAAGGAAAGGAAATGTTCCATTTCTGGTCATGCTAAATATTTCCTTTGACCCCACTGGACATTTTTTCTTAATGTTTTCCAGTTTGCCAAACATTTAGGGAATTCTCAGTTTTGGTTCAGATTGAACTGAATTTGTTTTTCAATTTTTTGTAACCGCCCATGAACTCAAAAATCAGCTATTGGCCCAGCTCTATCCATTTCTCACTCACCGTAACCCGAGCTGTACAATTCCCAGAATTCCTATTCTTCAGAGTCAATAGTACTTTCCCACAGAATGAAGAGTAAGAACTCACAGCTAACCTGCTCATGTGGTATAAACATCTAGAGTCTGATATGACTTTTTCTTTCTGGTTCATTTATATGGTAGAGAAAACTCAAGCTTTCCATATTATTTTGTATTCAGTTCAGTGCAGATTCTCACAGAGGACGCACACACACCATGCTCTCTTTTGGAAATGTTACCCTTGTTCTTACTTGTTTTGTTGCTCCCTTAACTTAAAAGAAAATCCATTGGGATGGAAATCACCTTTCTCCTCCACGTGCATGGACACAAACCAGTGACAATCTCTACAACAACCCCATAGGGGACATAAAGGGCTGCAAAGTATCAGGAGGGTGTGCAAACTCCCTTTGATTCAGCCATAGCAATCCCATACTCCATACTTGCAACGGCATAACGAAACCAAACCCACTACAAAGCAGAGGGAGATAGATTAGATGCCCCCCTCTTCTTACGCAATACGAATAGCTCTATGCTTTCGAAGCACACAGATATTCAAACATGTGAAACAGGTGCCTCCAGGAATTTTGCTGTGGAAAACGCCTAATAAAGCTCTGATTTTAGGTGGGGCCTGCAGGCCGTGTTGGAATACAAATAAATTAATAATAATAACAATACAATAATGAACAATACTCCCACGGGCTCTGTCAAATTACATTGCAATGGGCTGGGAATTGAATTCACCTGTTTCCACACCCCATCACTATACAAGTACTGAGTTAAACAGATTCAAGAATCGGTTAGGAGTTTATTCATTGCTTTCCTCAGGGCGTCCTTCACCTCTGTGTTCCTCAGGCTGTAGATGAGGGGGTTCAACATGGGGATCACCAGCGTGTAAAACACTGAGGCCACTTTGTCCGTGTCCATGGAATAGTTGGACGGGGGACGTAAATACATGAAGAGGAGGGTGCCAAAAAACAGGACCACTGCAGTCAAGTGGAAAGTGCAGGTGGAGAAGGCTTTGCGCCGCCCCTCGGCGGAGCGGATCTGCAGGATGGTGGAGGTGATATAGACATAGGAGAGGAGGACAGTCACAAGGCTGCTCACTCCAGTGCAGCACATGAAAGCAAACATCACAATCTCATTGATGCGGGTGTCAGAACAGGAGATTGCCAGCAGTGGGGGGACATCACAGGTGAAATGATTGATGATGTTGGAGTTGCAGAATGACAGCCGAAATGTAAGCCATGTGTGTATCATTGAATCTACCACCCCCACAGCGTACACCCCAGCCACCAGCTGGTTACAAAGCTGCCTGGACATGGTGACCCTATAGAGCAGTGGGTTACAGATGGCCACATAACGGTCATACGCCATCACAGCCAGCAACAGGCACTCAACATCTGTAAAAACGATAGAGAGATACAGTTGCACAGCGCAGGCAATGTAAGAAATGCTTTTCCTCTCGGCTAAGAAATTCAGCAGGAACTTAGGGGAAATCATCGAGGAAAAGCAGAGGTCACAGAAAGACAAATTACTGAGGAAAAAGTACATGGGGGTGTGGAGTCGGGGATCAGTCATTATTAACAAGATTATCCCCCCATTCCCCACCAGGGTGATACCATAAATCAGTAGGAACACCACAAACAGGGGAACCTGGAGCTCCGGACGATCTGTCAATCCCGAGAGAATGAACTCAGTCGCCTCCGAGTGATTTCCCTTTTCCATCTCCTCTGAACAGAAATCAGACAGCTACAGAGATGTGGGCAGGTGGATGGTGCAGAAAACGTGTCCCTTCTCTGTAATGAAGTGAGTGAAAATAAACAGAGATCAGTTTCTTAATGCACATCAGTACCCGCTCAGGGAAGGGCTTAATTCACAGAGACAGATGTTCACAGCTGGTCATTCCAGGTGTTTGATAAAATGCACACACTGTGCAAATACAATAACCCGCAGGTTAATCATGTCCCACATACAAACACTCCTATTCACTAATCCAAACTGAAAACAGTGACTTGTGACTCTGCTGTGAGAGAATCAGTCTGAAGAGATTATTCCTTAGCTAAAGAAGGAGTGAGAGTAAAGGAATGTCAATCTTTGTAGTCTCATTGGGCAAGGGGAGCTCTGTGGCTTGGCATGTTGGGTTGGGGTAAACTTGCTTACTGTGCTAACTGAGCTTTTTGGCATTTACTTTAGCCTGTATGAAAACCCAGAGACATAATGGAAAGCACTGGCTAAAGTGACTAAGGAGATTGCTCCTTTGTCTGAAGAGGTAGGAGTTGCGGCTGAGGCTTTAAGTGCTGGAGGTCTTGAATTTAATACCAGCTGATCCCCATAGTCTCCGCGTGTGTGTGACTGTAATTCAGGACAAAACCACGTACCTGCTGAGAAGAAAGAGAGAGATGTGGTGGCATTTCTCCAATGACAGAAACTGCCAGTTTGGAGCATTCGGGAAATTTTATAGTGAGATGTGTGATCTATGGGACATGATTCCTGAAGCAAGTGGGAATACCTGAGCTCAGAGAGCCATAACACCGAATTAAGGCATTCAGTGAACCAAAGCCACCTTGGTGTAATTCATGCCCCGGGGGTTAATTAGTCCCACTCTTTCCTACTGTGTTATTAAATGATGCAATTTCTATCAGAGTTACAGAGTATGAGGTTAGGGGTATATTTCATCCTGCTGTTTTCAGTGCAAGTTGGGTAGAACTGATCCACAAAAGATTTTTTTTTTTTTTTGTAGAGACCAAATTCTTTTTCTAAGAACTTAATATTACGACTCGGAAATACCACGGGGTGCCTCAGATACCACACACCAGCAATCTCTTCCATGTTCCATGCTCCCAGGCTGGACTCCATCCCCCCATGATGCATGATGGTCTCTCCTCTTTCTGAACTTCACCAGAGTACCACAGCGATGGTTTAGGGAGGAGTGGAGTTTGGTATTTTGACGGAAAGGTGATAATTTCTAGGGAAAAAATAATTTTATGGAAAAAAGAGTTGAATTGAAAATCCAATTTCCCATCAAAAAAACTTCCCAAGAAAAATATTCAACCAGCCTTAGCAATAAATTTGGAATCAAAGGAACAGAAAGTTAGATACAGGTGAAATGTATAAATTGTTTGCAGCTGTAGCTGATAGCTTCTCAGTCATTCCTGGATTCAGGACTCATTGTCCTGGCCCCAATAGGTGGAATGTAAAACCTATAAGACATGTAAGAGTACTCTAGATTATCTAGCTATTTAAAGCATGCCAATCACCATGGTATCCTTTTTTCCTTCCCTTACTAGGTTATTCCCCAAAGTAGCAAAGATAGGTTTTACTCATTTTGCTTGATGGCGACCACATGATGACCAGAGGAGCTCAGGAGGAGAACACAGCATGCTCCGGATTTCTGCAGTTCACAAAACTATCCCTCTTGCATGCATATTATCTGCACACAGAGCTCAACTTTAAGATGCTAAATAAAGCTATGAGTCAACTAGAAATAGTCATGCTCTCATAGCAAATATTAATACAATTTTTTGATAATGTATGTGATGTTATAAGATGACACTGTATCATGTTATTAATACATGTTCCAAACTCAGGCTGGCAAACTGGTCTCTTAAACAAAGAAATGTGTGCTCTGCAGGGAAATCAAGCAGGAAGGGAAACAAAGGAAGCCCAAAAAGGTGAGGAAAAAGCAGCAGGGAACATCCTTCTACATAGAGCTTTTGTCTTCAGGTACCAGGTGGAAATGGTTCTCAAAGGGGGGATAGGACTATAAAAAGAAGGGACAGACATTCCAAGGCACCACTTTCTCTCTCTGTGTGTCCACTGATTCACTGCATCTGAAGGGATAAATGAAGCAGCCATTGGACTGGGGGATGGATCCTGACCTAAGAAGTTTTGTCAGTAAGACGGCTGAAAGCATGTCGAGAGGAAACTTTTGCTTTGAATTTCACATCATTTGTTAACTTAGGCACAAGTTGCATTGTAGCTTTATTTTTCTTGTAACCATGTCTGACTTCTATGCCTCATTATTTCCATTCACTTAAAATCTAACTTTGTAGTCAATAAACTTTGTTGTATCGAATCCAGTGTGTTTAAATAGATGTGTCTGAGAAACTAAGTTGCATGGATATTAGTGCTGTTAAAGAAATAACGGACAATGCAACTTGTATTGTCCAGGAGAGGACTGGGCAGCACAGGATGTACATTTCGGGAGGGAAATCGAAGACTGGGGAGCGTGTTGGGGTCACCCTGCAGTATAACCAAGGGTGGTGAGAGCCTGAGTGTAACCCAACTATTCCTGGCCAGGCTGCAGTTACACACACACGCTCAGGGTGTGATTTTCATGCTAGACGGTTGTTTGTGAGTGACCCAGGTGGAAACCACTTCAGCAAGGCATTGCCAGGTTGCAGGCAGGTGTGACACAGCTGCTGATTAAACTGGGTTGGACCCTGGTATGTCAGAGCAACCAACCTAGAAACTATCCCAGAAACACCAAAGGTGTGGTGCTGACTGACAGTAGTGTCCGATTGACATGAAAGGGTGAGGTCACCACAGGGATGGGCCCATGCACTGATCCATGGCTGCAGATGCACAAGGACATTGTGGTCATCACCTCCCGACAAGGAGCTCCAAGGCAGGCCCAGTGATGACTCTTCCCTTCTTCATTGTGGTAGCAGAAATTATCCCCCACGGGTGTGCAGGCCTGGCTGGTATTATCAGTGCTTCAGGGCATGTGGGTGCCCCCTTCTCCTAAATGGTGCCAAGCTGTGAGGCATTGCAGGGCTGATTGTATTAGGAGGAAAAATTGATGATCCAAGTCGGCCCTATTCTTTGGTATAATCCGTGGGGGAGGGGTCACAAAGAATATACGCAAAGTCCTGCTTCCCCGAACACCAGTAGAAACAACCAACAGCCAACAATCTCTGTATTCAGAAACTCCCAAGTCTGTCACTCCAGGTCTGTGCCCAGGAAACACAATGCCCCTACTTCCTCTCGGAGTCATGCTCATAACTCGTCCTCCTGGCTTCTGTGCCTCCTCTGACCTGGAGGTGCTTGGTGCAATCCTCAGTGAAAATGCCAAAGTCAGGGCAGGCTGCAAAAAGGAGGTTATTAACATTGAAGATCTCTGCGACATCTCTGCAGATGCTGCTACAAAATAACTCTGAGCATGCCAGCTCCCTCCCGATTCTTTTGTTAATTTTACTTATTTCCTATAATGTATAGTCCGTGAAACAGAGTGCAATGTTGCACCCCATAATGCTTTATAGAAATATGTGTATGAGTGTAAATATGACATAACTGGTATATGTTTTATGCTAGATAGGCCATGTAACAGATCTCTGCAAAGGTTATGATCTACTGGATATATTCATCCTATTTGCATGCACGTACCATTTTTTACTCAAAGTTATGAATATTGGCTAGGTACTTGTTTGATTTTAAGTAACCTCAGTGAAGCATTTGGTCAGCTTCCAGAGAAAAGACTTTTCTCGGTAAGTTCCCAATCAAGAAACACTTAAGCTAACAATGAACTTTGAGAGACGCCAATCCACATCTGAGCTTTCATGGGAATGTGGCTTGGCTGGTAAGCATCACAATCGTTCAGGGACATATGACTTGCCCATGTGACTCTAAAACTCCATTTTATAATTGGATTCTGCACAGGGAGTGCGATGGGTGTTCACCCAGAGGAGAAAGTCTTTAAAAATCCCTGGGAGACCCCTCCATTTTGTCTTCAGCTGGCTCAAGAGGCAGCCTCTCCACCCCCAAGGATACCGGAAAGAAACTGAAACAGAGGACAGTAACTACAGGGGGTGTGAGTGATTGCTGGACCCAGACTAGGGGGAGCCTAGTCTGTAAAAGGAAGCTTAATGGAACACCACTGAGGGTGAGGTTTTTATCTGTGTTCAGTTTCATTACTGTATTAGAGATAGATCTGCGTGTTTTGTTTTATTTTATTTTACTTGCTAATTCACTTTCTTCTGTCTGTTATTACTTGGAACCACTTAAATCCTACTTTCTGTACTTAATAAAATCACTTTTTACTTATTAATTAACCCGGAGTATGTATTAATACCTGCGGGGGGGGGGGCAAACAGCTGTGCATATCTCTCTATCAGTGTTATAGAGGGCGAATAATCTATGAGTTTACCCTGTATAAGCTTTATACAGGGTAAAATGGATTTATTCAGGGTTTGGACCCCATTGGGAGTTGAGCATCTGAGTGTTAAAGACAGGAACATTTCTCAAGCAGCTTCCAGGTAAGCCTACAGCTGTTAGGGGCCGTGGTTCAGACCTGGGTTTGGGTTTGCAGCAGGCTTAAACAAGGCGGGGCTCTGGAGTCCCAAGCAGCCAGGGCAGGAAAGCAGGGGCAGAAGTAGTCTTGGCACATCAGTTGGCAGCTCCCAAGGGGGTTTCTGTGATCCAACCCGTCACAGGTGGGTGCTTGGCGCTCTCTGAAAGTCCAGTCCTCTTGCGGTGCTTCAAGCATGGCACCCAAAATCACTATTCGCTTTTGAAAAGCTTGACTCCAGTGAGCAGCTTCACTCTTCTAGCCTTCGTCCCCCACCTCAGCCCCAAACCCATGAAGGGAGCGAGTGCTAATGGGAATCAAACTCATATTATCATTCTTTTAACATCACTGTTTTTCCCCACTCAGCCGTGTGAAAGCCAGATCCCTAGCTGCTGTGCGTCAGCATAACTCTATTGATGCCAGTGGACCAGGTGTAAACAAGAAATGCTCTATTCAAGTTAATTGCCCAGATCTCCTGCTAATGTCCATTGGCCATAAACACTGTGTCATTCAATGGGGCCAGATTCCCAGCTGGCATAAATCAGCTTAGATCCACTGAAGTCAGTGGGCCAGATCCTTAGGGGGTGTGAAGCAAAGAAGCCCCATTGAAGTCTCTATACCAGATTCTTTGTGGTGTAACTGACATCGCTCATTTGGAGTCGCTGGGTGATGTAAATTGGAGTGGTCCCATTGAAGTCAACAGGCCAGAGCCACAGCAGGTGTGACTCCTGTACCGATTTGCACCTGCACAGGATCTGACCTAAGGATCATCAATGCACGGCCTCCTTTGGCCAACTTCGATACTATGTCGATACGAATCAGAGCCGGCTGACAATGGCACTTTTTATTTAATAAAACTCTCACAAATTATGGTTTTGGTATTTGACCAGCGTGAGGCCAGGTGTACACTAGAAATTTTTGCCAGTATAGCGATGTGCATTAGGCGTGTGATTTTTGTTTTAACAACATTTCTACACCAGCAAAGCCATAGGGCTTGTCTACACTTGGACTGTTACAGTGGCACCTCTGTAGCGCTTCAGTGTAGAGGCTATCAGTGCTGATGGGAGGGGTTCTCTTGTCAGCAGAGGTAATCCACCTCCTTGAGAGCTGGTAGCTAGTGCTGTCTTCTTGGGGTTTGATGTTTGCACACCCCTGAGTCACAAAGCCGGGTCGATCTAAGTTTCTAGTGTAAACCGGCCCCTAGTGGAGATGCAGGTATAATGGCAAAAAAAAAAAAGTGCTTTTGCTTATATAGTTATTTCTTTTGGGGAATGGATATAAATTATAGAGGCAAAAATGCTCTTTTGCTTCCATAAACTGAGGCTACACTGGGCAGGTTTGCCGGTGTAGCTATACCAGTACAGCTAAACAGGCAAACCTTTTCTGGGGTAGACTAGGCTTTTTCCATTATTGTTCGTTTATGCCTCGTCACTCCAGGCTTTGAAACTCTCTATGTGAAGAGGTTCTGAAAGAGAAATGTTCCATTAAACCTGGAAACACCAAGATTCCAGCAAATTAAAAGTTCTATGGGAGCAGTTTGCACAGGGAAAACTTTCTGAGTGAATGTAACATACTAGCGTAATGCGCCCTGCCCCCATCTAGTGGCTGGTCCAGAGAGAAGATAAAAAGAGTTCAGCAAATAGAGCTACTATGCGCTTAAGGGATATGGGGCTATGCTTTGATGCTGAAGGTCTTGGGTCCTAAAAGCAATTATGACACACAATTTTGATGCAGGAAATGTTTTCTAGGCCTGAGGATTTGTGCACAGCCAAGTTTCTAGAGGAGCAGTTGTTTGCAAATGGTCACATTGTCCTTGCTTGAACGTGCAGGGTTAAGGAGACAGTGCAAGGAAACTTTCCACTCCTGCACAGATACCAGGCATGATTGCATTCTCTTTGCTTTACTGAGTCCAAGCATCGCTCCCTGCTCATCCCTTTTGGCTGTGATCTATGCCCCAAAAGGGGGAGAGAAGCAGGAGGGAGATAGGGTCATGTTGCCCCTCCCTCTTAGAAGGCAGCAGAGAGGACTGGACCTGAACAGGAGGAGGTGCTGTTCCCCATGGGCCTGCTGTAAGTCCCACTGACGTTACTAGGTCTATTGATTTCATATCTGGGCCCCATTGATTTCAATGTGAGGTAGGCACCTAAATACCTGTAAGGATCTGGGCTGGCTGTGCCTAACAGGCACAATCGGGGCCCGCACGCTGCAAGGAACAGTCCAGCTCTTCCTTTGCGGCTATCGAATCTATTGTGTGCGGTGGAGGGTGTTGCTGGGAGTTCACCAGTCCCTTCTAGTGAGCTCCGTGTGCCATGAGCGCAGAGGTCAGCGTGGTGGCCCTTCGAGCCCTAGGCTCGTGGTGGGTTCTCCGTCCCTTGGTGGGTCCCCATTAAACACTTCCCCTTCTGAGAGCCTCAGGTGCTTCAATGCTCTGCTTACAACTTCCCATCCCCGGCCTCTGGCCCTGCTCTCAGGCCGCCTGCTACTTGTCCTCCCTCTTCCACAGCCAGCTCCCAGGCGGCTGCCTCTGGCCGCCCCTGCCCACTCGCAGCAGCTCGCTGGCTGACCCTCATCCTCTTCTGCCCTCTGGGTGGCACTGCCTTGCCCGGTCACACGGACCCCTCTGCTGTCACAATGCGGAACTTGGGTAAGACAGCGCTCTCTGGTAGTCATGCATGAACCAGATCCCCTCCCAGAATGAGCTGTGGCCCAATCCTTTTCCTCCAGCTAATTCTGGAGTGGGGTGGGAGGTGGGGCCTGACCATGAGCCAGCAGGTTCATTACACTATCTCTATAGGGCCCAACACCATAACACACGCTCCCACTCCTGTCCCCGGACACACTCTGCTCCACATTCCCTCATAGCTAGTCCAATCTGTGTGATGCCTCTCAGATGGACAAGGACAGTGTGGGAACAGAGAACTTCAGTACACCCAGTTCACGCAGTGCTTCTTCGTTCAGTATTGGTCCACAGTGAGCTTGGAACCATTGCGCAGACTAAGGCGCCTCTGGGAAGGAAATGGCCTGGGGACCTTGGACTTTCTTTAGGATGGAGATTGCAGGAAAAACCAGGCCCCCTTCAGGACACAAAGCTCACAGTGTATAAGCAATTCTGCCCATGTTGTTCATTACATTGCACCTCAGGCTTTATCAGCTGAAAGGAATTCAGCGCACTTACGCACGGAATATTTTATAGAAAAGACTTTAGCAGAGCTGTCTGAGGTGTGTGTGTGGGGGGCAAAGTCTGAAACATTGGGGCGGCGGGGGGTTTAGCACAACATGATTGAGGGGCATCAGCAGAGTTGTGTGGACAGGCTATGACTGCAATTCCAGGGGATCCAGGCGAAGAATTACAGGGGTTGTTACAGGTTAGGTCTAGTTATCTAAGTTCCTTATGTGGCTCCTATTATCACAGTGTAGGAGCACCTTACAATCTGTAGTTGGTGCTGCAGGTGGAGGTAGCTCTCTGGCGCCCTCTGCTGCTGCCTGCACATATCAGTCAACAACTTCTTAGCCCTGGTCTACACTGGAGGGGGGGGGGGGAGGGAATCAACCTAAGATACATTACTTCAGCTACGAGAATAGCTTACCTCAGCATCTTCACGGCACGGGGTTGACTGCCGCTGCTCCCCCATCGACTCCGCTTGCGCCTCTCACGGCGCTGGAGTTCTGGAGTCAATGGGAGTGTGATCGGGGATCGATTTATTGCTTCTAGACTAGACACGATAAATTGACCCCCGATAGATCGAGCATTACCCACCGATCCGGCGGGTAGTGTAGACATAACCTACAAACTGTTTGACACTCTAAGGGTATGTTGCTCCAATATCATTTTCAAAAAGGTATTTGGGCACTTAGAAATGTAAATACTAATCTCATTGACGGGGGGGGCAGGGACGTGAACCCACCTCATCTAACAGGCTAGCACCCTAAATGTTGCTCTAGCCAGTCCCCAGCCTCTAATTGTGAGTTTGCCCCCATTACAGCCTCCCTGCCCTGCCACGGGCACCCTAAATGCTAGGCTATCTATTCTCTCAACTACAGTGTGTTGGTAGAGATTGTGTGTGTGTGTGTGTGTGTGTGTGTGCGCGCGCACTCGCAAGTATCTTACATATTTAATGTAATGGAAACCAAGGTGATGCAAATTAGGATTTGATGCAGAGCTGGGGGCATGTGTGGGAATCTTGCAGATTACAGATGAGCTGGACAGGACTGGAATGCCAGGGGATCCAGGAATAGAAATAGAAATCCCAGGAGAGTTGTTATAGATCAGAAATGAAGTGCGCTGTCTATTTGGGGAGTGGGTGGATTTTCAAAATGTTCTTTTGTGTCTTTAGCAACTGGTTTTAATTTTTTTGTTTGTTTCACTCTGAATTCACCCAAACAGTTCCGAATACAGAGGCTTTTCTTTGCTTTATTTTTAAACAGGAAATTAAGTCAGTACACGGGTCCATTGATTTTAAGGCCAGAAGAGGTCATGATTATCAGATAGTCTCATGTCCTGCATGCCACAAGTCAGAATATTCCAATCATTCCTACAGCGAAGGGAATTATTCATTCCTATGGGAGGGCCTGTTTCTTAACCTGTGGCTGTGATAGCAGTTTCAGTTTAAAACATGTTTATTCTGTCCATATTCTTTTGCTGTTTTCCCATGGTATTGAGGTGCAGCCAATCAAGATGTGTCTGTCCTGGTCTACAAGGTCTGGGCAGAGGGTATGCGGGCTATAGAGAGAGAGGTGGATATGTAGGTCTGACATGAGTAGAATTAATAGTAATATTTGACTGATACTAATATAATCACTGGAGCAACAGTTTTGAATTTCAAATGTTTCTTCTGTGCAGTTTTGCTGTTACAAATGAAATAATTAGTTTCTGTCTCTGTATGTTCCCTCTTAGGGAATTCTCTGCTGGTAATTTCTTTAATTCCCCTATGAGGAACAAGGCAATGCACTTGGGCGATTATGACGCTGGTTCAAAATAATCACCCTGGCTCTGGCAGCAAAACAAAAAGGAAAATTCCAGGGAGGTTACACATCCAGGTGCCCCCATCTCAGAACGTGAGGCGATCAATTTAGTGTAATTGACCCATCTCTCCAGAAATGGTATTAGCTTCTGACCATTTTAATAAGCTCCTGGTGGGCATGATTAGAAAGTTTGTGCCTGCCAAGTTGAGACTGCGTAACTTGGCAAGCAAGTTTGGAAGTGTTCCATTGTGCATCATTAAAATCTGAATGTGTTTCAAAGACATTGCAAACATTCATTGAACTTAGTAGGGTGGAATCTGCATTTTTGCAGAAGACCCTCCCTTGCTTCCCAGGACACCCTCAGCAGTGAGATAACTTCCAGGATGAACCCAGCCTGTGGAAAATGTGGGGATAGTGTTGAGTATAGGGGCTCCCTGCAGCTGTTGGCTCTCCCCAAGACACAGGACCCTGGAGGACAGTAGGTCCTGTCAATGGTTCTCCAGGTGCTTGTGGATCCACCCCCATTTCTTGCTCCCCTCCGCCAGCCAGACCCCCTGCTCTCAGACTGGATCAGAGCCAGGACCCCTTGGAGGGGAAAGGACCTATGTCCCATTCCCCACCCCTCTGAGCCAGCCAGTGCCCCCCGGATCAGGGGCCCCCGTAACACAGCAAAGGCCCTATATCCCAGAACCTGAACCCATTCCTGTATGCCATGTGGCTTTCCCCAAACCCATGGATGGCACCTTACTCTTCAGCACCCGAAGCATCACCACTTACTGCTCAAGAGCACCCCCCCAGCCGCTCAAGGATTAAACATGCTCCCAATTTTTTTTGGGTGGGGGGGGTTAACACTTTGTGCCCTGCCCTAGAATCCCACCCAAAACCTACATGTTGCACACAGCAAAATGACTCAGGGCCCCCAGCCTGGCGAGCCCAGGCCTGGATGGGTAATTCACTCTGGTTTCTGCTCACCCTACCACAAAGCTTTGCTCGCTGGACCCTCCCTCAGGGATCCAGGACCGAGCAGGGCTCAGAGCCTGATCACCAGAGGAAACTATGTCCTTGCATGATCCAGTCCCTGCTCCCAAGGTCAGGCCCCATCACCAGGCTCCGAGCCACTCTGAGCTCATTGTCCATCTCTCTGCAGCAAGGGAAGCACCACGAAAAAGCTCCACACAGGGTCTGCATGACCATCAGCCTCATGCCGTAACTGCACACCTTTCCCACCCCTGTAAGACTGGCTCAGCAGGGTGGAAATGCAGACACCTCTAGACTCCCCTCCCAAAGCTGGGAATGGAACCCAGGAATCCTGACTCCCAACTCTCCTGATCTAAACTAAAAAAAACTTCCCATCCCAAGCTGCAAATAGAAACCAGGAGTCTTGATTTCCTTCTCTCCCCACCCTATTAGGCCCCATTCCCAGAGCCAGGAATAGAACCCAGAAGTCCTAGTTCCCAGCCCAGCTCCTAACCCAGGAGACCCCACACTCCTCCCAGAGCTGGGACTAGACCCCAGGAGTCCTGTCTGAAGCTTAATCTCCCCCCATTTCCTAGCAAAGATTTCAAATCTCAGGCCCTAAACATTTGCCTCAAGACAACTAGTTAATCTATGAGGCATTGTAGTAATAGCAACACCTGCAGCATCTCAGCAGGCCTGGTGGACTCTTCTTCCTCTAGAGCCCATCACGTATCTATTAACACCACCAAACGAGCACAGCTGCTCTGACAGCCTCAGCAGGGCTGCCATCAGAGGCCCTTCAGGCCATTAAAACCACACAGGTTTCCTTACACAGCCTGCTGATTCTGGTGGCCAGGAAAAGGAGTAGTTAGAAGGCCTCTCTGTAACCCCTAGAGCTGGGGAAAAGGGGAGCTCAG
>NW_027053695.1:0-24000 GCF_011386835.1 Chrysemys picta bellii | reverse complement strand
TTGCATCTGTCCTTGTTGTTCTTGTGTGTTTGTTTGTAGGGGCCGGCAGGGGCTGGGTGCTGGGAAGGACGCCGAGCCCTGAGTAGGGGGGCGGAGCTTGGCTGATCAAGGGGCCCATGAAAGCGGCCGCCCAGCCAGGCAGCGGTACAGCTGCGAGCAGCGGCAGCAAACAAGGCGGCAGACAGGGGAGTTTGAGAGGGAGTTCTCATTGGAGGAGAAGGTACCTGTATTTAAATCTGTCCTTGTGTGTTCGTTTGTAGGGGCCGGCAGGGGCTGGGTGCTGGGAAGGACGCCGAGCCCTAAGTAGGGGGCGGAGCTTGGCTGATCAAGGGGCCCATAAAAGCGGCCGTCCAGCCAGGCAGCGGTACAGCTGCGAGCAGCGGCAGCAAACAGGGCGGCTAACAGGGGAGTTTGAGAGGGAGTTCTCATTGGAGGAGAAGGTACCTGTATTTGCATCTGTCCTTATGTGTTTGTTTGTAGGGGCCGGCAGGGGCTGGGTGCTGGGAAGGACGCCGAGCCCGGAGTAGGGGGCGGAGCTTGGCTGATCAAGGGGCCCATTAAAGCGGCCGCCCAGCCAGGCAGCGGTACAGCTGCGAGCAGCGGCAGCAAACAGGGTGGCTAACAGGGGAGTTTGAGAGGGAGTTCTCATTGGAGGAGAAGGTACCTGTATTTGCATCTGTTCTTGTGTGTTCGTTTGTAGGGGACGGCAGGGGCTGGGTGCTGAGAAGGACGCCGAGCCCTGAGTAGGGGGCGGAGCTTGGCTGATCAAGGGGCCCATAAAAGCGGCCGCCCAGCCGGGCAGATGTACAGCTGCGACCAGCAGCGGCTAACAGGGGAGTTTGAGAGGGAGTTCTCATTGGAGGAGAAGGTACCTGTATTTGCATCTGTCCTTGTGTGTTCTTGTGTGTTTGTTTGTAGGGGCCGGCAGGGGCTGGGTGCTGGGAAGGACACCGAGCCCTGAGTAGGGGGCGGAGCTTGGCTGATCAAGGGGCCCATAAAAGCGGCCGCCCTGCCAGGCAGCGGTACAGCTGCGAGCAGCGGCAGCAAGCAAACAGGGCGGCTAACAGGGGAGTTTGAGAGGGAGTTCTCATTGGAGGAGAAGGTACCTGTATTTGCATCTGTCCTTGTTGTTCTTGTGTGTTTGTTTGTAGGTGCCGGCAGGGGCTGGGTGCTGGGAAGGAGGCCGAGCCCTGAGTAGGGGGCAGAGCTTGGCTGATCAAGGGGCCCATAAAAGCGGCCGTCCAGCCAGGCAGCGGTACAGCTGCGAGCAGCGGCGGCTAACAGGGGAGTTTGAGAGGGAGTTCTCATTGGAGGAGAAGGTACCTGTATTTGCATCTGTCCTTGATGTTCTTGTGTATTTGTTTGTAGGGGCCGGCAGGGGCTGGGTGCTGGGAAGGACGCCGAGCCCTGAGTAGAGGGCGGAGCTTGGCTGATCAAGGGGCCCATAAAAGCGGCCGCCCAGCCGGGCAGATGTACAGCTGCGACCAGCAGCGGCTAACAGGGGAGTTTGAGAGGGAGTTCTCATTGGAGGAGAAGGTACCTGTATTTGCATCTGTCCTTGTGTGTTCTTGTGTGTTTGTTTGTAGGGGCCGGCAGGGGCTGGGTGCTGGGAAGGACGCCGAGCCCTGAGTAGGGGGCGGAGCTTGGCTGATCAAGGGGCCCATAAAAGCGGCCGCCCAGCCAGGCAGCGGTACAGCTGCGAGCAGCGGCAGCAAACAGGGGAGTTTGAGAGGGAGTTCTCATTGGAGGAGAAGGTACCTATATTTGCATCTGTCCTTGTTGTTCTTGTGTGTTTGTTTGTAGGGGCCGGCAGGGGCTGGGTGCTGGGAAGGACGCCGAGACCTGAGTAGGGGGCGGAGCTTGGCTGATCAAGGGGCCCATAAAAGCGGCCTCCCAGCCAGGCAGCGGTACAGCTGCGAGCAGCGGCAGCAAGCAAACAGGGCGGCTAACAGGGGAGTTTGAGAGGGAGTTCTCATTGGAGGAGAAGGTACTGTATTTGCATTTGTCCTTGTTGTTCTTGTGTGTTTCTTTGTAGGGGTCGGCAGGGGCTCGGTGCTGGGAAGGACGCCGAGCCCTGAGTAGGGGGCGGAGCTTGGCTGATCAAGGGGCCCATAAAAGCGGCCGCCCAGCCAGGCAGCGGTACAGCTGCGAGCAGCGGCGGCTAACAGGGGAGTTTGAGAGGGAGTTCTCTTTGGAGGAGAAGGTACCTGTATTTGCATCTGTCCTTGTGTGTTCTTGTGTGTTTGTTTGTAGGGGCCCACAGGGGCTGGGTGCTGGGAAGGACGCCGAGCCCTGAGTAGGGGGCGGAGCTTGGCTGATCAAGGGGCCCATAAAAGCGGCCGCCCAGCCAGGCAGCGGTACAGCTGCGAGCAGCGGCAGCAAACAGGGCGGCTAACAGGGGAGATTGAGAGGGTGTTCTCATTGGAGGAGAAGGTACCTGTATTTGCATCTGTCCTTGTGTGTTCTTGTGTGTTTGTTTGTAGGGGCCGGCAGAGGCTGGGTGCTGGGAAGGACGCCGAGCCCTGAGTAGGGGGCGGAGCTTAGCTGATCAAGGGGCCCATAAAAGCGGCCGCCCAGCCAGGCAGCGGTACAGCTGCGAGCAGCGGCAGCAAACAGGGGAGTTTGAGAGAGAGTTCTCATTGGAGGAGAAGGTACCTGTATTTGCATCTGTCCTTGTGTGTTCTTGTGTGTTTGTTTGTAGGGGCCGGCAGGGGCTGGGAAGGACGCCGAGCCCTGAGTAGGGGGCGGAGCTTGGCTGATCAAGGGGCCCAAAAAAGCGGCCGCCCAGCCAGGCAGCGGTACAGCTGCGAGCAGCGGCAGCAAACAGGGGAGTTTGAGGGGGAGTTCTCATTGGAGGAGAAGGTACCTGTATTTGCATCTGTCCTTGTTGTTCTTGTGTGTTTGTTTGTAGGGGCCGGCAGGGGCTGGGTGCTGGGAAGGACGCCGAGCCCTGAGTAGGGGGCGGAGCTTGGCTGATCAAGGGGCCCATAAAAGCGGCCGCCCAGCCAGGCAGCGGTACAGATGCGAGCAGCGGCAGCAAACAGGGGAGTTTGAGATGGAGTTCTTATTGTAGGAGAAGGTACCTGTATTTTCATCTGTCTTTGTTGTTCTTGTGTGTTTGTTTGTAGGGGCCGGCAGGGGCTGGGTGCTGGGAAGGACGCCGAGCCCTGAGTAGGGGGCGGAGCTTGGCTGATCAAGGGGCCCATAAAAGCGGCCGCCCAGCCAAGCAGCGGTACAGCTGCGAGCAGCGGCAGCAAGCAAACAGGGCGGCTAACAGGGGAGTTTGAGAGGGAGTTCTCATTGGAGGAGAAGGTACCTGTATTTGCATCTGTCCTTGTTGTTCTTGTGTGTTTGTTTGTAGGTGCCGGCAGGGGCTGGGTGCTGGGAAGGAGGCCGAGCCCTGAGTAGGGGGCGGAGCTTGGCTGATCAAGGGGCCCATAAAAGCGGCCGCCCAGCCAGGCAGCGGTACAGCTGCGAGCAGCGGCGGCTAACAGGGGAGTTTGAGAGGGAGTTCTCATTGGAGGAGAAGGTACCTGTATTTGCATCTGTCCTTGTGTGTTCTTGTGTGTTTGTTTGTAGGGGCCGGCAGGGGCTGGGTGCTGGGAAGGACGCCGAGCCCTGAGTAGGGGGCGGAGCTTGGCTGATCAAGGGGCCCATAAAAACGGCCGCCCAGCCAGGCGGCGGTACAGCTGCGAGCAGCAAACAGGGCGGCTAACAGGGGAGTTTGAGAGGGAGTTCTCATTGGAGGAGAAGGTATCTGTATTTGCATCTGTCCTTGTGTGTTCTTGTGTGTTTGTTTGTAGGGGCCGGCAGGGGCTGGGTGCTGGGAAGGACGCCGAGCCCTGAGTGGGGGGCGGAGCTTGGCTGATCAAGGGGCCCATAAAAGCGGCCGCCCAGCCAGGCAGCTGTACAGCTGCGAGCAGCGGCAGGAAAGAGGGGAGTTTGAGAGAGAGTTCTCATTGGAGGAGAAGGTACCTGTATTTGCATCTGTCCTTGTTGTTCTTGTGTGTTTGTTTGTAGGGGCCGGCAGGGGCTGGGTGCTGGGAAGGACTCCAAGCCCTGAGTAGGGGGCGGAGCTTGGCTGATCAAGGGGCCCATAAAATCGGCCGCCCAGCCAGGCAGCGGTACAGCTGCGAGCAGCGGCAGCAAACATGGGAGTTTGAGAGTGAGTTCTCATTGGAGGAGAAGGTACCTGTATTTGCATCTGTCCTTGTTGTTCTTGTGTGTTTGTTTGTAGGGGCCGGCAGGGGCTGGGTGCTGGGAAGGACGCCGAGCCCTGAGTAGGGGGCGGAGCTTGGCTGATCAAGGGGCCCATAAAAGCGGCCGCCCAGCCAGGCAGCGGTACAGCTGGGAGCAGCGGCAGCAAACAAACAGGGCGGCTAACAGGGGAGTTTGAGAGGGAGTTCTCATTGGAGGAGAAGGTACCTGTATTTGCATCTGTCCTTGTGTGTTTGTTTGTAGGGGCCGGCAGGGGCTGGGTGCTGGGAAGGACGCCGAGCCCTGAGTAGGGGGCGGAGCTTGGCTGATCAAGGCGCCCATAAAAGCGGCCGCCCAGCCAGGCAGCGGTACAGCTGCGAGCAGCGGCAGCAAACAGGGGAGTTTGAGAGGGAGTTCTCATTGGAGGAGAAGGTACCTGTATTTGCATCTGTCCTTGTTGTTCTTGTGTGTTTGTTTGCAGGGGCCGGCAGGAGCTGGGTGCTGGGAAGGACTCCGAGCCCTGAGTAGGGGGCGGAGCTTGGCTGATCAAGGGGCCCATAAAAGCGGCCGCCCAGCCAGTCAGCGGTACAGCTGCGAGCAGCGGCGGCTAACAGGGGAGTTTGAGAGGGAGTTCTCATTGGAGGAGAAGGTACCTGTATTTGCATCTGTCCTTGTTGTTCTTGTGTGTTTGTTTGTAGGGGCCGGCAGGGGCTGGGTGCTGGGAAGGACGCCGAGCCCTGAGTAGGGGGCGGAGCTTGGCTGATCAAGGGGCCCATAAAAGCGGCCGCCCAGCCAGGCAGCGGTACAGCTGCGAGCAGCTGCAGCAAGCAAACAGGGCAGCTAACAGGGGAGTTTGAGAGGGAGTTCTCATTGGAGGAGAAGGTACCTGTATTTGCATCTGTCCTTGTGTGTTCTTGTGTGTTTGTTTGTAGGGGCCCGCAGGGGCTGGGTGCTGGGAAGGACGCCGAGCCCTGAGTAGGGGGCGGAGCTTGGCTGATCAAGGGGCCCATAAAAGCGGCCGCCCAGCCAGGCAGCGGTACAGCTGCGAGCAGCGGCAGCAAACAGGGCGGCTAACAGGGGAGATTGAGAGGGTGTTCTCATTGGAGGAGAAGGTACCTGTATTTGCATCTGTCCTTGTGTATTCTTGTGTGTTTGTTTGTAGGTAACGGCAGGGGCTGGGTGCTGGGAAGGACGCCGAGCCCTGAGTAGGGGGCGGAGCTTGGCTGATCAAGGGGCCCATAAAAGCGGCCGCCCAGCCAGGCAGCGGTACAGCTGGGAGCAGCGGCAGCAAACAAACAGGGCAGCTAACAGGGGAGTTTGAGAGGGAGTTCTCATTGGAGGAGAAGGTACCTGTATTTGCATCTGTCCTTGTGTGTTTGTTTGTAGGGGCCGGCAGGGGCTGGGTGCTGGGAAGGACGCCGAGCCCTGAGTAGGGGGCGGAGCTTGGCTGATCAAGGCGCCCATAAAAGCGGCCGCCCAGCCAGGCAGCGGTACAGCTGCGAGCAGCGGCAGCAAACAGGGGAGTTTGAGAGGGAGTTCTCATTGGAGGAGAAGGTACCTGTATTTGCATCTGTCCTTGTTGTTCTTGTGTGTTTGTTTGCAGGGGCCGGCAGGAGCTGGGTGCTGGGAAGGACTCCGAGCCCTGAGTAGGGGGCGGAGCTTGGCTGATCAAGGGGCCCATAAAAGCGGCCGCCCAGCCAGTCAGCGGTACAGCTGCGAGCAGCGGCGGCTAACAGGGGAGTTTGAGAGGGAGTTCTCATTGGAGGAGAAGGTACCTGTATTTGCATCTGTCCTTGTTGTTCTTGTGTGTTTGTTTGTAGGGCCCGGCAGGGGCTGGGTGCTGGGAAGGACGCCGAGCCCTGAGTAGGGGGCGGAGCTTGGCTGATCAAGGGGCCCATAAAAGCGGCCGCCCAGCCAGGCAGCGGTACAGCTGCGAGCAGCGGCAGCAAGCAAACAGGGCAGCTAACAGGGGAGTTTGAGAGGGAGTTCTCATTGGAGGAGAAGGTACCTGTATTTGCATCTGTCCTTGTGTGTTCTTGTGTGTTTGTTTGTAGGGGCCCGCAGGGGCTGGGTGCTGGGAAGGACGCCGAGCCCTGAGTAGGGGGCGGAGCTTGGCTGATCAAGGGGCCCATAAAAGCGGCCGCCCAGCCAGGCAGCGGTACAGCTGCGAGCAGCGGCAGCAAACAGGGGAGTTTGAGAGAGAGTTCTCATTGGAGGAGAAGGTACCTGTATTTGCATCTGTCCTTGTTGTTCTTGTGTGTTTGTTTGCAGGGGCCGGCAGGAGCTGGGTGCTGGGAAGGACTCCGAGCCCTGAGTAGGGGGCGGAGCTTTGCTGATCAAGGGGCCCATAAAAGCGGCCGCCCAGCCAGGCAGCGGTACAGCTGCGAGCAGCGGCGGCTAACAGGGGAGTTTGAGAGGGAGTTCTCATTGGAGGAGAAGGTACCTGTATTTGCATCTGTCCTTCTTGTTCTTGCGTGTTTGTTTGTAGGGGCCGGCAGGGGCTGGGTGCTGGGAAGGACGCCGAGCCCTGAGTAGGGGGCGGAGCTTGGCTGATCAAGGGGCCCATAAAAGCGGCCGCCCAGCCAGGCAGCGGTACAGCTGCGAGCAGCGGCAGCAAGCAAACAGGGCAGCTAACAGGGGAGTTTGAGAGAGAGTTCTCATTGGAGGAGAAGGTACCTGTATTTGCATCTGTCCTTGTTGTTCTTGTGTGTTTGTTTGTAGGGGCCGGCAGGGGCTGGGTGCTGGGAAGGACGCCGAGCCCTGAGTAGGGGGCGGAGCTTGGCTGATCAAGGGGCCCATAAAAGCGGCCGCCCAGCCAGGCGGCGGTACAGCTGCGAGCAGCAAACAGGGCGGCTAACAGGGGAGTTTGAGAGGGAGTTCTCATTGGAGGAGAAGGTATCTGTATTTGCATCTGTCCTTGTGTGTTCTTGTGTGTTTGTTTGTAGGGGCCGGCAGGGGCTGGGTGCTGGGAAGGACGCCGAGCCCTGAGTAGGGGGCGGAGCTTGGCTGATCAAGGGGCCCATAAAAGCGGCCGCCCAGCCAGGCAGCGGTACAGCTGCGAGCAGCGGCAGCAAGCAAACAGGGCAGCTAACAGGGGAGTTTGAGAGAGAGTTCTCATTGGAGGAGAAGGTACCTGTATTTGCATCTGTCCTTGTTGTTCTTGTGTGTTTGTTTGTAGGGGCCGGCAGGGGCTGGGTGCTGGGAAGGACTCCAAGCCCTGAGTAGGGGGCGGAGCTTGGCTGATCAAGGGGCCCATAAAAGCGGCCGCCCAGCCAGGCAGCGGTACAGCTGCGAGCAGCGGCAGCAAACAGGGGAGTTTGAGAGGGAGTTCTCATTGGAGGAGAAGGTACCTGTATTTGCATCTGTCCTTGTTGTTCTTGTGTGTTTGTTTGTAGGGGCCGGCAGGGGCTGGGTGCTGGGAAGGACGCCGAGCCCTGAGTAGGGGGCGGAGCTTGGCTGATCAAGGGGCCCATAAAAGCGGCCGCCCAGCCAGGCAGCGGTACAGCTGCGAGCAGCGGCAGCAAACAGGGGAGTTTGAGAGGGAGTTCTCATTGGAGGAGAAGGTACCTGTATTTGCATCTGTCCTTGTTGTTCTTGTGTGTTTGTTTGCAGGGGCCGGCAGGAGCTGGGTGCTGGGAAGGACTCCGAGCCCTGAGTAGGGGGCGGAGCTTTGCTGATCAAGGGGCCCATAAAAGCGGCCGCCCAGCCAGGCAGCGGTACAGCTGCGAGCAGCGGCGGCTAACAGGGGAGTTTGAGAGGGAGTTCTCATTGGAGGAGAAGGTACCTGTATTTGCATCTGTCCTTCTTGTTCTTGCGTGTTTGTTTGTAGGGGCCGGCAGGGGCTGGGTGCTGGGAAGGACGCCGAGCCCTGAGTAGGGGGCGGAGCTTGGCTGATCAAGGGGCCCATAAAAGCGGCCGCCCAGCCAGGCAGCGGTACAGCTGCGAGCAGCGGCAGCAAGCAAACAGGGCAGCTAACAGGGGAGTTTGAGAGAGAGTTCTCATTGGAGGAGAAGGTACCTGTATTTGCATCTGTCCTTGTTGTTCTTGTGTGTTTGTTTGTAGGGGCCGGCAGGGGCTGGGTGCTGGGAAGGACGCCGAGCCCTGAGTAGGGGGCGGAGCTTGGCTGATCAAGGGGCCCATAAAAGCGGCCGCCCAGCCAGGCGGCGGTACAGCTGCGAGCAGCAAACAGGGCGGCTAACAGGGGAGTTTGAGAGGGAGTTCTCATTGGAGGAGAAGGTATCTGTATTTGCATCTGTCCTTGTGTGTTCTTGTGTGTTTGTTTGTAGGGGCCGGCAGGGGCTGGGTGCTGGGAAGGACGCCGAGCCCTGAGTAGGGGGCGGAGCTTGGCTGATCAAGGGGCCCATAAAAGCGGCCGCCCAGCCAGGCAGCGGTACAGCTGCGAGCAGCGGCAGCAAGCAAACAGGGCAGCTAACAGGGGAGTTTGAGAGAGAGTTCTCATTGGAGGAGAAGGTACCTGTATTTGCATCTGTCCTTGTTGTTCTTGTGTGTTTGTTTGTAGGGGCCGGCAGGGGCTGGGTGCTGGGAAGGACTCCAAGCCCTGAGTAGGGGGCGGAGCTTGGCTGATCAAGGGGCCCATAAAAGCGGCCGCCCAGCCAGGCAGCGGTACAGCTGCGAGCAGCGGCAGCAAACAGGGGAGTTTGAGAGGGAGTTCTCATTGGAGGAGAAGGTACCTGTATTTGCATCTGTCCTTGTTGTTCTTGTGTGTTTGTTTGTAGGGGCCGGCAGGGGCTGGGTGCTGGGAAGGACGCCGAGCCCTGAGTAGGGGGCGGAGCTTGGCTGATCAAGGGGCCCATAAAAGCGGCCGCCCAGCCAGGCAGCGGTACAGCTGCGAGCAGCGGCAGCAAGCAAACAGGGCGGCTAACAGGGGAGTTTGAGAGGGAGTTCTCATTGGAGGAGAAGGTACCTGTATTTGCATCTGTCCTTGTTGTTCTTGTGTGTTTGTTTGTAGGGGCCGGCAGGGGCTGGGTGCTGGGAAGGACGCCGAGCCCTGAGTAGGGGGCGGAGCTTGGCTGATCAAGGGGCCCATAAAAGCGGCCGCCCAGCCAGGCAGCGGTACAGCTGCGAGCAGCGGCAGCAAACAGGGGAGTTTGAGAGGGAGTTCTCATTGGAGGAGAAGGTACCTGTATTTGCATCTGTCCTTGTTGTTCTTGTGTGTTTGTTTGTAGGGGCCGGCAGGGGCTGGGTGCTGGGAAGGACACCGAGCCCTGAGTAGGGGGCGGAGCTTGGCTGATCAAGGGGCCCATAAAAGCGGCCGCCCAGCCAGGCAGCGGTACAGCTGCGAGCAGCGGCAGCAAACAGGGCGGCTAACAGGGGAGTTTGAGAGGGAGTTCTCATTGGAGGAGAAGGTACCTGTATTTGCATCTGTCCTTGTTGTTCTTGTGTGTTTGTTTGTTGGGGGCCGGCAGGGGCTGGGTGCTGGGAAGGACGCCGAGCCCTGAGTAGGGGGCGGAGCTTGGCTGATCAAGGGGCCCATAAAAGCGGCCGCCCAGCAAGGCAGCGGTACAGCTGCGAGCAGCGGCAGCAAACAGGGCGGCTAACAGGGGAGTTTGAGAGAGAGTTCTCATTGGAGGAAAAGGTACCTGTATTTGCATCTGTCCTTGTTGTTCTTGTGTGTTTGTTTGTAGGGGCCGGCAGGGGCTGGGTGCTGGGAAGGACGCCGAGCCCTGAGTAGGGGGCGGAGCTTGGCTGATCAAGGGGCCCATAAAAGCGGCCGCCCAGCCAGGCAGCGGTACAGCTGCGAGCAGCGGCAGCAAGCAAACAGGGCGGCTAACAGGGGAGTTTGAGAGGGAGTTCTCATTGGAGGAGAAGGTACCTGTATTTGCATCTGTCCTTGTTGTTCTTGTGTGTTTGTTTGTAGGGGCCGGCAGGGGCTGGGTGCTGGGAAGGACGCCGAGCCCTGAGTAGGGGGCGGAGCTTGGCTGATCAAGGGGCCCATAAAAGCGGCCGCCCAGCCAGGCAGCGGTACAGCTGCGAGCAGCGGCAGCAAACAGGGCGGCTAACAGGGGAGTTTGAGAGGGAGTTCTCATTGGAGGACAAGGTACCTGTATTTGCATCTGTCCTTGTGTGTTCTTGTGTTTTTGTTTGTAGGGGCCGGCAGGGGCTGGGTGCTGGGAAGGACGCCGAGCCCTGAGTAGGGGGCGGAGCTTGGCTGATCAAGGGGCCCATAAAAGCGGCCGCCCAGCCAGGCAGCGGTACAGCTGCGAGCAGCGGCAGCAAGCAAACAGGGCGGCTAACAGGGGAGTTTGAGAGGGAGTTCTGATTGGAGGAGAAGGTACCTGTATTTACATCTGTCCTTGTGTGTTCTTGTGTGTTTGTTTGTAGGGGCCGGCAGGGGCTGGGTGCTGGGAAGGACGCCGAGCCCTGAGTAGGGGGCGGAGCTTGGCTGATCAAGGGGCCCATAAAAGCGGCCGCCCATTCAGGCAGCGGTACAGCTGCGAGCAGCGGCAGCAAACAGGGCGGCTAACAGGGGAGTTTGAGAGGGAGTTTTCATTGGAGGAGAAGGTACCTGTATTTGCATCTGTCCTTGTGTGTTCTTGTGTGTTTGTTTGTAGGGGCCGGCAGGGGCTGGGTGCTGGGAAGGACGCCGAGCCCTGAGTAGTTGGCGGAGCTTGGCTGATCAAGGGGCCCATAAAAGCGGCCGCCCAGCCCGGCAGCGGTACAGCTGCGAGCAGCGGCAGCAAACAGGGGAGTTTGAGAGGGAGTTCTCATTGGATGAGAAGGTACCTGTATTTGCATCTGTCTTTGTTGTTCTTGTGTGTTTGTTTGTAGGGGCCGGCAGGGGCTGGGTGCTGGGAAGGACGCCGAGCCCTGAGTAGGGGGCGGAGCTTGGCTGATCAAGGGGCCCATAAAAGCGGCCGCCCAGCCAGGCAGCGGTACAGCTGCGAGCAGCGGCAGCAATCAAACAGGGCGGCTAACAGGGGAGTTTGAGAGGGAGTTCTCATTGGAGGAGAAAGTACCTGTATTTGCATCTGTCCTTGTTGTTCTTGTGTGTTTGTTTGTAGGGGCCGGCAGGGGCTGGGTGCTGGGAAGGACGCCGAGCACTGAGTAGGGGGCGGAGCTTGGCTGATCAAGGGGCCCATAAAAGCGGCCGCCCAGCCAGGCAGCGGTACAGCTGCGAGCAGCGGCAGCAAACAGGGCGGCTAACAGGGGAGTTTGAGAGGGAGTTCTCATTGGAGGAGAAGGTACCTGTATTTGCATCTGTCCTTGTGTGTTCTTGTGTGTTCATTTGTAGGGGCCGGCAGGGGCTGGGTGCTGGGAAGGACGCCGAGTCCTGAGTAGGGGGCGGAGCTTGGGTGATCAAGGGGCCCATAAAAGCGGCCGCCCAGCCAGGCAGCGGTAGCAAACAGGGCGGCTAACAGGGGAGTTTGAGAGGGAGTTCTCATTGGAGGACAAGGTACCTGTATTTGCATCTGTCCTTGTGTGTTCTTGTGTTTTTGTTTGTAGGGGCCGGCAGGGGCTGGGTGCTGGGAAGGACGCCGAGCCCTGAGTAGGGGGCGGAGCTTGGCTGATCAAGGGGCCCATAAAAGCGGCCGCCCAGCCAGGCAGCGGTACAGCTGCGAGCAGCGGCAGCAAGCAAACAGGGCGGCTAACAGGGGAGTTTGAGAGGGAGTTCTCATTGGAGCAGAAGGTACCTGTATTTGCATCTGTCCTTGTTGTTCTTGTGTGTTTCTTTGTAGGGGCCGGCAGGGGCTGGGTGCTGGGAAGGACGCCGAGCCCTGAGTAGGGGGCGGAGCTTGGCTGATCAAGGGGCCCATAAAAGCGGCCGCCCAGCCAGGCAGCGGTACAGCTGCGAGCAGCGGCAGCAAACGGGGCGGCTAACAGGGGAGTTTGAGAGGGAGTTCTCATTGGAGGAGAAGGTACCTGTATTTGCCTCTGTCCTTGTTGTTCTTGTGTGTTTGTTTGTAGGGGCCGGCAGGGGCTGGGTGCTGGGAAGGACGCCGATCCCTGAGTAGGGGGCGGAGCTTGGCTGATCAAGGGGCCCATAAAAGCGGCCGCCCAGCCAGGCAGCGGTACAGCTGCGAGCAGCGGCAGCAAGCAAACAGGGCGGCTAACAGGGGAGTTTGAGAGGGAGTTCTCATTGGAGGAGAAGGTACCTGTATTTGCCTCTGTCCTTGTGTGTTCTTGTGTGTTTGTTTGTAGGGGCCGGCAGGGGCTGGGTGCTGGGAAGGACGCCGAGCCCTGAGTAGGGGGCGGAGCTTGGCTGATCAAGGGGCCCATAAAAGCGGCCGCCCAGCCAGGCAGCGGTACAGCTGCGAGCAGCGGCAGCAAACAGGGCGGCTAACAGGGGAGTTTGAGAGGGAGTTCTCATTGGAGGAGAAGGTACCTGTATTTGCATCTGTCCTTGTGTGTTCTTGTGTGTTTGTTTGTAGGGGCCGGCAGGGGCTGGGTGCTGGGAAGGACGCCGAGCCCTGAGTAGGGGGCGGAGCTTGGCTGATCAAGGGGCCCATAAAAGCGGCCGCCCAGCCAGGCAGCGGTACAGCTGCGAGCAGCGGCAGCAAACAGGGCGGCTAACAGGGGAGTTTGAGAGGGAGTTCTCATTGGAGGAGAAGGTACCTGTATTTGCATCTGTCCTTGTGTGTTCTTGTGTGTTCCTTTGTAGGGGCCGGCAGGGGCTGGGTGCTGGGAAGGACGCCGAGCCCTGACTAGGGGGCGGAGCTTGGCTGATCAAGGGGCCCATAAAAGCGGCCGCCCAGCCAGGCAGCGGTAGCAAACAGGGCGGCTAACAGGGGAGTTTGAGAGGGAGTTCTCATTGGAGGACAAGGTACCTGTATTTGCATCTGTCCTTGTGTGTTCTTGTGTTTTTGTTTGTAGGGGCCGGCAGGGGCTGGGTGCTGGGAAGGACGCCGAGCCCTGAGTAGGGGGCGGAGCTTGGCTGATCAAGGGGCCCATAAAAGCGGCCGCCCAGCCAGGCAGCGGTACAGCTGCGAGCAGCGGCAGCAAGCAAACAGGGCGGCTAACAGGGGAGTTTGAGAGGGAGTTCTCATTGGAGCAGAAGGTACCTCTATTTGCATCTGTCCTTGTTGTTCTTGTGTGTTTGTTTGTAGGGGCCGGCAGGGGCTGGGTGCTGGGAAGGACGCCGAGCCCTGAGTAGGGGGCGGAGCTTGGCTGATCAAGGGGCCCATAAAAGCGGCCGCCCAGCCAGGTAGCGGTACAGCTGCGAGCAGCGGCACCAAACGCGGCGGCTAACAGGGGAGTTTGAGAGGGAGTTCTCATTGGAGGAGAAGGTACCTGTATTTGCATCTGTCCTTGTTGTTCTTGTGTGTTTGTTTGTAGGGGCCGGCAGGGGCTGGGTGCTGGGAAGGACGCCGAGCCCTGAGTAGGGGGCGGAGCTTGGCTGATCAAGGGGCCCATAAAAGCGGCCGCCCAGCCAGGCAGCGGTACAGCTGCGAGCAGCGGCAGCAAGCAAACAGGGCGGCTAACAGGGGAGTTTGAGAGGGAGTTCTGATTGGAGGAGAAGGTACCTGTATTTACATCTGTCCTTGTGTGTTCTTGTGTGTTTGTTTGTAGGGGCCGGCAGGGGCTGGGTGCTGGGAAGGACGCCGAGCCCTGAGTAGGGGGCGGAGCTTGGCTGATCAAGGGGCCCATAAAAGCGGCCGCCCATTCAGGCAGCGGTACAGCTGCGAGCAGCGGCAGCAAACAGGGCGGCTAACAGGGGAGTTTGAGAGGGAGTTTTCATTGGAGGAGAAGGTACCTGTATTTGCATCTGTCCTTGTGTGTTCTTGTGTGTTTGTTTGTAGGGGCCGGCAGGGGCTGGGTGCTGGGAAGGACGCCGAGCCCTGAGTAGTTGGCGGAGCTTGGCTGATCAAGGGGCCCATAAAAGCGGCCGCCCAGCCCGGCAGCGGTACAGCTGCGAGCAGCGGCAGCAAACAGGGGAGTTTGAGAGGGAGTTCTCATTGGACGAGAAGGTACCTGTATTTGCATCTGTCTTTGTTGTTCTTGTGTGTTTGTTTGTAGGGGCCGGCAGGGGCTGGGTGCTGGGAAGGACGCCGAGCCCTGAGTAGGGGGCGGAGCTTGGCTGATCAAGGGGCCCATAAAAGCGGCCGCCCAGCCAGGCAGCGGTACAGCTGCGAGCAGCGGCAGCAAGCAAACAGGGCGGCTAACAGGGGAGTTTGAGAGGGAGTTCTCATTGGAGGAGAAAGTACCTGTATTTGCATCTGTCCTTGTTGTTCTTGTGTGTTTGTTTGTAGGGGCCGGCAGGGGCTGGGTGCTGGGAAGGACGCCGAGCCCTGAGTAGGGGGCGGAGCTTGGCTGATCAAGGGGCCCATAAAAGCGGACGCCCAGCCAGGCAGCGGTACAGCTGCGAGCAGCGGCAGCAAACAGGGCGGCTAACAGGGGAGTTTGAGAGGGAGTTCTCATTGGAGGAGAAGGTACCTGTATTTGCATCTGTCCTTGTGTGTTCTTGTGTGTTCATTTGTAGGGGCCGGCAGCGGCTGGGTTCTGGGAAGGACGCCGAGTCCTGAGTAGGGGGCGGAGCTTGGGTGATCAAGGGGCCCATAAAAGCGGCCGCCCAGCCAGGCAGCGGTAGCAAACAGGGCGGCTAACAGGGGAGTTTGAGAGGGAGTTCTCATTGGAGGACAAGGTACCTGTATTTGCATCTGTCCTTGTGTGTTCTTGTGTTTTTGTTTGTAGGGGCCGGCAGGGGCTGGGTGCTGGGAAGGACGCCGAGCCCTGAGTAGGGGGCGGAGCTTGGCTGATCAAGGGGCCCATAAAAGCGGCCGCCCAGCCAGGCAGCGGTACAGCTGCGAGCAGCGGCAGCAAGCAAACAGGGCGGCTAACAGGGGAGTTTGAGAGGGAGTTCTCATTGGAGCAGAAGGTACCTGTATTTGCATCTGTCCTTGTTGTTCTTGTGTGTTTGTTTGTAGGGGCCGGCAGGGGCTGGGTGCTGGGAAGGACGCCGAGCCCTGAGTAGGGGGCGGAGCTTGGCTGATCAAGGGGCCCATAAAAGCGGCCGCCCAGCCAGGCAGCGGTACAGCTGCGAGCAGCGGCAGCAAACGGGGCGGCTAACAGGGGAGTTTGAGAGGGAGTTCTCATTGGAGGAGAAGGTACCTGTATTTGCCTCTGTCCTTGTTGTTCTTGTGTGTTTGTTTGTAGGGGCCGGCAGGGGCTGGGTGCTGGGAAGGACGCCGAGCCCTGAGTAGGGGGCGGAGCTTGGCTGATCAAGGGGCCCATAAAAGCAGCCGCCCAGCCAGGCAGCGGTACAGCTGCGAGCAGCGGCAGCAAGCAAACAGGGCGGCTAACAGGGGAGTTTGAGAGGGAGTTCTCATTGGAGGAGAAGGTACCTGTATTTGCATCTGTCCTTGTGTGTTCTTGTGTGTTTGTTTGTAGGGGCCGGCAGGGGCTGGGTGCTGGGAAGGACGCCGAGCCCTGAGTAGGGGGCGGAGCTTGGCTGATCAAGGGGCCCATAAAAGCGGCCGCCCAGCCAGGCAGCGGTACAGCTGCGAGCAGCGGCAGCAAACAGGGTGGCTAACAGTGGAGTTTGAGAGGGAGTTCTCATTGGAGGAGAAGGTACCTGTATTTGCATCTGTCCTTGTGTGTTCTTGTGTGTTTGTTTGTAGGGGCCGGCAGGGGCTGGGTGCTGGGAAGGACGCCGAGCCCTGAGTAGGGGGCGGAGCTTGGCTGATCAAGGGGCCCATAAAAGCGGCCGCCCAGCCAGGCAGCGGTACAGCTGCGAGCAGCGGCAGCAAACAGGGCGGCTAACAGGGGAGTTTGAGAGGGAGTTCTCATTGGAGGAGAAGGTACCTGTATTTGCATCTGTCCTTGTGTGTTCTTGTGTGTTCGTTTGTAGGGGCCGGCAGGGGCTGGGTGCTGGGAAGGACGCCGAGCCCTGACTAGGGGGCGGAGCTTGGCTGATCAAGGGGCCCATAAAAGCGGCCGCCCAGCCAGGCAGCGGTAGCAAACAGGGCGGCTAACAGGGGAGTTTGAGAGGGAGTTCTCATTGGAGGACAAGGTACCTGTATTTGCATCTGTCCTTGTGTGTTCTTGTGTTTTTGTTTGTAGGGGCCGGCAGGGGCTGGGTGCTGGGAAGGACGCCGAGCCCTGAGTAGGGGGCGGAGCTTGGCTGATCAAGGGGCCCATAAAAGCGGCCGCCCAGCCAGGCAGCGGTACAGCTGCGAGCAGCGGCAGCAAGCAAACAGGGCGGCTAACAGGGGAGTTTGAGAGGGAGTTCTCATTGGAGCAGAAGGTACCTCTATTTGCATCTGTCCTTGTTGTTCTTGTGTGTTTGTTTGTAGGGGCCGGCAGGGGCTGGGTGCTGGGAAGGACGCCGAGCCCTGAGTAGGGGGCGGAGCTTGGCTGATCAAGGGGCCCATAAAAGCGGCCGCCCAGCCAGGCAGCGGTACAGCTGCGAGCAGCGGCACCAAACGCGGCGGCTAACAGGGGAGTTTGAGAGGGAGTTCTCATTGGAGGAGAAGGTACCTGTATTTGCATCTGTCCTTGTTGTTCTTGTGTGTTTGTTTGTAGGGGCCGGCAGGGGCTGGGTGCTGGGAAGGACGCCGAGCCCTGAGTAGGGGGCGGAGCTTGGCTGATCAAGGGGCCCATAAAAGCGGCCGCCCAGCCAGGCAGCGGTACAGCTGCGAGCAGCGGCAGCAAGCAAACAGGGCGGCTAACAGGGGAGTTTGAGAGGGAGTTCTCATTGGAGGAGAAGGTACCTGTATTTGCATCTGTCCTTGTTGTTTTTGTGTGTTTGTTTGTAGGGGCCGGCAGGGGCTGGGTGCTGGGAAGGACGCCGAGCCCTGAGTAGGGGACGGAGCTTGGCTGATCAAGGGGCCCATAAAAGCGGCCGCCCAGCCAGGCAGCGGTGCAGCTGCGAGCAGCGGCAGCAAACGGGGCGGCTAACAGGGGAGTTTGAGAGGGAGTTCTCATTGGAGGTGAAGGTGTCTGTATTTGCATCTGTCCTTGTTGTTCTTGTGTGTTTGTTTGTAGGGGCCGGCAGGGGCTGGGTGCTGGGAAGGACGCCGAGCCCTGAGTAGGGGGCGGAGCTTGGCTGATCAAGGGGCCCATAAAAGCGGCCGCCCATTCAGGCAGCGGTACAGCTGCGAGCAGCGGCAGCAAACAGGGCGGCTAACAGGGTAGTTTGAGAGGGAGTTCTCATTGGAGGAGAAGGTACCTGTATTTGCATCTGTCCTTGTGTGTTCTTGTGTGTTTGTTTGTAGGGGCCGGCAGGGGCTGGGTGCTGGGAAGGACGCCGAGCCCTGAGTAGGGGGCGGAGCTTGGCTGATCAAGGGGCCCATAAAAGCGGCCGCCCAGCCCGGCAGCGGTACAGCTGCGAGCAGCGTCAGCAAACAGGGGAGTTTCAGAGGGAGTTCTCATTGGACGAGAAGGTACCTGTATTTGCATCTGTCTTTGTTGTTCTTGTGTGCTTGTTTGTAGAGGCCGGCAGGGGCTGGGTGCTGGGAAGCACGCCGAGCCCTGAGTAGGGGGCGGAGCTTGGCTGATCAAGGGGCCCATAAAAGGAGCCGCCCAGCCAGGCAGCGGTACAGCTGCGAGCAGCGGCAGCAAACAGGGCGGCTAACAGGGGAGTTTGAGAGGGAGTTCTCATTGTAGGAGAAGGTACCTGTATTTGCATCTGTCCTTGTGTGTTCTTGTGTGTTCGTTTGTAGGGGCCGGCAGGGGCTGGGTGCTGGGAAGGACGCCGAGCCCTGAGTAGGGGGCGGAGCTTGGCTGATCAAGGGGCCCATAAAAGCGGCCGCCCAGCCAGGCAGCGGTACAGCTGCGAGCAGCGGCAGCAAGCAAACAGGGCGGCTAACAGGGGAGTTTGAGAGGGAGTTCTCATTGGAGCAGAAGGTACCTGTATTTGCATCTGTCCTTGTTGTTCTTGTGTGTTTGTTTGTAGGGGCCGGCAGGGGCTGGGTGCTGGGAAGGACGCCGAGCCCTGAATAGGGGGAGGAGCTTGGCTGATCAAGGGGCCCATAAAAGCGGACGCCCAGCCAGGCAGCGGTACAGCTGCGAGCAGCGGCAGCAAACGGGCGGCTAACAGGGGAATTTGAGAGGGAGTTCTCATTGGACGAGAAGGTACCTGTATTTGCATCTGTCTTTGTTGTTCTTGTGTGTTTGTTTGTAGAGGCCGGCAGGGGCTGGGTGCTGGGAAGCACGCCGAGCCCTGAGTAGGGGGCGGAGCTTGGCTGATCAAGGGGCCCATAAAAGGAGCCGCCCAGCCAGGCAGCGGTACAGCTGCGAGCAGCGGCAGCAAACAGGGCGGCTAACAGGGGAGTTTGAGAGGGAGTTCTCATTGGAGCAGAAGGTACCTGTATTTGCATCTGTCCTTGTTGTTCTTGTGTGTTTGTTTGTAGGGGCCGGCAAGGGCTGGGTGCTGGGAAGGACGCCGAGCCCTGAGTAGGGGGCGGAGCTTGGCTGATCAAGGGGCCCATAAAAGCGGCCGCCCAGCCAGGCAGCGGTACAGCTGCGAGCAGCGGCAGCAAACGGGGCGGCTAACAGGGGAGTTTGAGAGGGAGTTCTCATTGGAGGAGAAGGTACCTGTATTTGCCTCTGTCCTTGTTGTTCTTGTGTGTTTGTTTGTAGGGGCCGGCAGGGGCTGGGTGCTGGGAAGGACGCCGAGCCCTGAGTAGGGGGCGGAGCTTGGCTGATCAAGGGGCCCATAAAAGCGGCCGCCCAGCCAGGCAGCGGTACAGCTGCGAGCAGCGGCAGCAAACAGGGCGGCTAACAGGGGAGTTTGAGAGGGAGTTCTCATTGGAGGAGAAGGTACCTGTATTTGCATCTGTCCTTGTGTGTTCTTGTGTTTTTGTTTGTAGGGGCCGGCAGGGGCTGGGTGCTGGGAAGGACGCCGAGCCCTGAGTAGGGGGCGGAGCTTGGCTGATCAAGGGGCCCATAAAAGCGGCCGCCCAGCCAGGCAGCGGTACAGCTGCGAGCAGCGGCAGCAAGCAAACAGGGCGGCTAACAGGGGAGTTTGAGAGGGAGTTCTCATTGGAGCAGAAGGTACCTCTATTTGCATCTGTCCTTGTTGTTCTTGTGTGTTTGTTTGTAGGGGCCGGCAGGGGCTGGGTGCTGGGAAGGACGCCGAGCCCTGAGTAGGGGGCGGAGCTTGGCTGATCAAGGGGCCCATAAAAGCGGCCGCCCAGCCAGGCAGCGGTACAGCTGCGAGCAGCGGCACCAAACGCGGCGGCTAACAGGGGAGTTTAAGAGGGAGTTCTCATTGGAGGAGAAGGTACCTGTATTTGCATCTGTCCTTGTTGTTCTTGTGTGTTTGTTTGTAGGGGCCGGCAGGGGCTGGGTGCTGGGAAGGACGCCGAGCCCTGAGTAGGGGGCGGAGCTTGGCTGATCAAGGGGCCCATAAAAGCGGCCGCCCAGCCAGGCAGCGGTACAGCTGCGAGCAGCGGCAGCAAGCAAACAGGGCGGCTAACAGGGGAGTTTGAGAGGGAGTTCTCATTGGAGGAGAAGGTACCTGTATTTGCATCTGTCCTTGTTGTTCTTGTGTGTTTGTTTGTAGGGGCCGGCAGGGGCTGGGTGCTGGGAAGGACGCCGAGCCCTGAGTAGGGGGCGGAGCTTGGCTGATCAAGGGGCCCATAAAAGCGGCCGCCCAGCCAGGCAGCGGTGCAGCTGCGAGCAGCGGCAGCAAACGGGGCGGCTAACAGGGGAGTTTGAGAGGGAGTTCTCATTGGAGGTGAAGGTGTCTGTATTTGCATCTGTCCTTGTTGTTCTTGTGTGTTTGTTTGTAGGGGCCGGCAGGGGCTGGGTGCTGGGAAGGACGCCGAGCCCTGAGTAGGGGGCGGAGCTTGGCTGATCAAGGGGCCAAAAAGCGGCCGCCCATTCAGGCAGCGGTACAGCTGCGAGCAGCGGCAGCAAACAGGGCGGCTAACAGGGTAGTTTGAGAGGGAGTTCTCATTGGAGGAGAAGGTACCTGTATTTGCATCTGTCCTTGTGTGTTCTTGTGTGTTTGTTTGTAGGGGCCGGCAGGGGCTGGGTGCTGGGAAGGACGCCGAGCCCTGAGTAGGGGGCGGAGCTTGGCTGATCAAGGGGCCCATAAAATCGGCCGCCCAGCCCGGCAGCGGTACAGCTGCGAGCAGCGTCAGCAACCAGGGGAGTTTCAGAGGGAGTTCTCATTGGACGAGAAGGTACCTGTATTTGCATCTGTCCTTGTGTGTTCTTGTGTGTTCGTTTGTAGGGGCCGGCAGGGGCTGGGTGCTGGGAAGGACGCCGAGCCCTGAGTAGGGGGCGGAGCTTGGCTGATCAAGGGGCCCATAAAAGCGGCCGCCCAGCCAGGCAGCGGTACAGCTGCGAGCAGCGGCAGCAAGCAAACAGGGCGGCTAACAGGGGAGTTTGAGAGGGAGTTCTCATTGGAGCAGAAGGTACCTGTATTTGCATCTGTCCTTGTTGTTCTTGTGTGTTTGTTTGTAGGGGCCGGCAGGGGCTGGGTGCTGGGAAGGACGCCGAGCCCTGAATAGGGGGCGGAGCTTGGCTGATCAAGGGGCCCATAAAAGCGGCCGCCCATTCAGGCAGCGGTACAGCTGCGAGCAGCGGCAGCAAACAGTGCGGCTAACAGGGGAGTTTGAGAGGGAGTTCTCATTGGAGGAGAAGGTACCTGTATTTGCATCTGTCCTTGTGTGTTCTTGTGTGTTCGTTTGTAGGGGACGGCAGGGGCTGGGTGCTGGGAAGGACGCCGAGCCCTGAGTAGGGGGCGGAGCTTGGCTGATCAAGGGGCCCATAAAAGCAGACGCCCAGCCAGGCAGCGGTACAGCTGCGAGCAGCGGCAGCAAACAGGGGAGTTTGAGAGGGAGTTCTCATTGGACGAGAAGGTACCTGTATTTGCATCTGTCCTTGTTGTTCTTGTGTGTTTGTTTGTAGGGGCCGGCAGGAGCTGAGTGCTGGGAAGGACGCCGAGCCCTGAGTAGGGGGCGGAGCTTGGCTGATCAAGGTGCCCATAAAAGCGGCTGCCCAGCCAGGCAGCCGTACAGCTGCGAGCAGCGGCAGCAAACAGGGCGGCTAACAGGGGAGTTTGAGAGGGAGTTCTCATTGGAGGAGAAGGTACCTGTATTTGCATCTGTCCTTGTGTGTTCTTGTGTGTTTGTTTGTAGGGGCCGGCAGGGGCTGGGTGCTGGGAAGGACGCCGAGCCCTGAGTAGGGGGCGGAGCTTGGCTGATCAAGGGGCCCATAAAAGCGGCCGCCCAGCCAGGCAGCGGTGCAGCTGCGAGCAGCGGCAGCAAACGGGGCGGCTAACAGGGGAGTTTGAGAGGGAGTTCTCATTGGAGGTGAAGGTGTCTGTATTTGCATCTGTCCTTGTTGTTCTTGTGTGTTTGTTTGTAGGGGCCGGCAGGGGCTGGGTGCTGGGAAGGACGCCGAGCCCTGAGTAGGGGGCGGAGCTTGGCTGATCAAGGGGCCAAAAAGCGGCCGCCCATTCAGGCAGCGGTACAGCTGCGAGCAGCGGCAGCAAACAGGGCGGCTAACAGGGTAGTTTGAGAGGGAGTTCTCATTGGAGGAGAAGGTACCTGTATTTGCATCTGTCCTTGTGTGTTCTTGTGTGTTTGTTTGTAGGGGCCGGCAGGGGCTGGGTGCTGGGAAGGACGCCGAGCCCTGAGTAGGGGGCGGAGCTTGGCTGATCAAGGGGCCCATAAAAGCGGCCGCCCAGCCCGGCAGCGGTACAGCTGCGAGCAGCGTCAGCAAACAGGGGAGTTTCAGAGGGAGTTCTCATTGGACGAGAAGGTACCTGTATTTGCATCTGTCTTTGTTGTTCTTGTGTGTTTGTTTGTAGAGGCCGGCAGGGGCTGGGTGCTGGGAAGCACGCCGAGCCCTGAGTAGGGGGCGGAGCTTGGCTGATCAAGGGGCCCATAAAAGGAGCCGCCCAGCCAGGCAGCGGTACAGCTGCGAGCAGCGGCAGCAAACAGGGCGGCTAACAGGGGAGTTTGAGAGGGAGTTCTCATTGTAGGAGAAGGTACCTGTATTTGCATCTGTCCTTGTGTGTTCTTGTGTGTTCGTTTGTAGGGGCCGGCAGGGGCTGGGTGCTGGGAAGGACGCCGAGCCCTGAGTAGGGGGCGGAGCTTGGCTGATCAAGGGGCCCATAAAAGCGGCCGCCCAGCCAGGCAGCGGTACAGCTGCGAGCAGCGGCAGCAAGCAAACAGGGCGGCTAACAGGGGAGTTTGAGAGGGAGTTCTCATTGGAGCAGAAGGTACCTGTATTTGCATCTGTCCTTGTTGTTCTTGTGTGTTTGTTTGTAGGGGCAGGCAGGGGCTGGGTGCTGGGAAGGACGCCGAGCCCTGAATAGGGGGCGGAGCTTGGCTGATCAAGGGGCCCATAAAAGCGGCCGCCCAGCCAGGCAGCGGTACAGCTGCGAGCAGCGGCAGCAAACGGGCGGCTAACAGGGGAATTTGAGAGGGAGTTCTCATTGGAGGAGAAGGTACCTGTATTTGCATCTGTCCTTGTTGTTCTTGTGTGTTTGTTTGTAGGGGCCCGCAGGGGCTGGGTGCTGGGAAGGACGCCGAGCCCTGAGTAGGGGGCGGAGCTTGGCTGATCAAGGGGCCCCTAAAAGCGGCCGCCCATTCAGGCAGCTGTACAGCTGCGAGCAGCGGCAGCAAACAGTGCGGCTAACAGGGGAGTTTGAGAGGGAGTTCTCATTGGAGGAGAAGGTACCTGTATTTGCATCTGTCCTTGTGTGTTCTTGTGTGTTCGTTTGTAGGGGACGGCAGGGGCTGGGTGCTGGGAAGGACGCCGAGCCCTGAGTAGGGGGCGGAGCTTGGCTGATCAAGGGGCCCATAAAAGCGGACGCCCAGCCAGGCAGCGGTACAGCTGCGAGCAGCGGCAGCAAACAGGGGAGTTTGAGAGGGAGTTCTCATTGGACGAGAAGGTACCTGTATTTGCATCTGTCCTTGTTGTTCTTGTGTGTTTGTTTGTAGGGGCCGGCAGGAGCTGGGTGCTGGGAAGGACGCCGAGCCCTGAGTAGGGGGCGGAGCTTGGCTGATCAAGGTGCCCATAAAAGCGGCTGCCCAGCCAGGCAGCCGTACAGCTGCGAGCAGCGGCAGCAAACAGGGCGGCTAACAGGGGAGTTTGAGAGGGAGTTCTCATTGGAGGAGAAGGTACCTGTATTTGCATCTGTCCTTGTGTGTTCTTGTGTGTTTGTTTGTAGGGGCCGGCAGGGGCTGGGTGCTGGGAAGGACGCCGAGCCCTGAGTAGGGGGCGGAGCTTGGCTGATCAAGGTTCCCATAAAAGCGGCCGCCCAGCCAGGCAGCGGTACAGCTGCGAGCAGCGGCAGCAATCAAGGCGGCTAACAGGGGAGTTTGAGAGGGAGTTCTCATTGGAGGAGAAGGTACCTGTATTTGCATCTGTCCTTGTGTGTTCTTTTGTGTTTGTTTGTAGGGGCCGGCAGGGGCTGGGTGCTGGGAAGGAGGGCCGAGCCCTGAGTAGGGGGCGGAGCTTGGCTGATCAAGGGGCCCATAAAAGCGGCCGCCCAGCCAGGCAGCGGTACAGCTGCGAGCAGCGGCAGCAAGCAAACAGGGCGGCTAACAGGGGAGTTTGAGAGGGAGTTCTCATTGGAGGAGAAGGTACCTGTATTTGCATCTGTCCTTGTTGTTCTTGTGTGTTTGTTTGTAGGGGCCGGCAGGGGCTGGGTGCTGGGAAGGATGCCGAGCCCTGAGTAGGGGGCGGAGCTTGGCTGACCAAGGGGCCCATAAAAGCGGCCGCCCAGCCAGGCAGCGGTACAGCTGCGAGCAGCGGCAGCAAACAGGGCGGCTAACAGGGGTGTTTGAGAGGGAGTTCTCATTGGAGGAGAAGGTACCTGTATTTGCATCTGTCCTTGTGTGTTCTTTTGTGTTTGTTTGTAGGGGCCGGCAGGGGCTGGGT